>NC_137101.1:63432805-63502852 GCF_949357685.1 Gobio gobio | reverse complement strand
TCTCAGGTAACATTGTATTCATGCTGTGTACGATTAATGGTATAAGTTTATCATCTCATTCATCCATTTTGAAACTATTTTAAGTGTAACCATAACCAGATTTTGTCATTAAATCCTTTCTATTACAAATACTGTGCTAACTAGTTTTGATTTAGTATTGACTTTGAAGTGCTCCCTATTGCAAAACAATATAGTCACATTATAGTAACGCTCTCCCACATATTTTGCTATTGTAACTGCGCTTATCTCCGTCGTTGGTATAAGTTGCAGTGGGTGGAAATAGACGAGAAATGTACAGTTTTCTTCCATCTTTCTGATAATGTTTTTTAGTCTAATGGCAACCCTGTAGATTGAACCATCTACAGGAGTCCACTCTTACACTCTTATACAAATGTTAATGCAAGATCAGAGAGATTTGCAGTTGTGCAACAACCTCCTATCCTGCGGCTTCTTTCTGAGGAACAGCAACACATGTGGATGAGCACCGCCTTCTGTCTTGCTGGCTCCTGTTTTGTATTTGTGATGATCCTAAAATAGCAAAATGCCTTTGAGGCATTAAAACATTAATCAAATGTAAAACAAGGCAGTCTGGCGGTTTGCTTTTGTGTTGTAGTTGGATTTGGTCCAACTTTATATTAGGTGGCCTTAACTAACATGTACTTACATCAGAGTATAAGTACAATGTCCTTATTGTGTTCATATTGTATTGCGAAACACTTTTGCTGACATTGAGGCGGGATACGGGTAAAGTTAGGGACAGGTGTGGTGTCATGTAACAAAGCAATAATACTTCCTGCAGAGAGCGGGACACTTCAGAAACGGATTTAAAACATAGACAACATGCATTTATGCATTCGTTATCCAGCGAAGCTGCATATTTAAACTCTCCTCATCATGCAGCCGACATAACAAATCGACTTCAGTTCTTTTTTAACCCGTGTGAGATCACAGACATCTGAAGAAGAGAAGAGAGAAACATCTATAGGGAAGCTTTCCTCACACTCATGTACTCTAACGCCATCATCAGACATTAATATTTCTCTAGATATATTGCACTCTCAGATATTCATACATCAAAATATTCTGGGGGCCAAATTATAGTGATAAAAAAATAAACGCTCTTGATGGGAAAGAGTTAAAGTACATTTAAAGGTGTATTTCAAGTATTAACATTAATACCGGATCATAGTAGTATACTTAGAGTGCAAAATAATACATCAAGAGTAAACTATAAGTATGATGTTAAGTTCACTTAAAGAAAATTTTCTTGTGGTATAAAAATGTGCTGCAAGTATTTGACTAGTAAACTGTCAGTATAACTATATGTTCGCTTGTAATATAGTTGCAGTACAAACAAACACAAACATCTGTGCAAGTGCGCATTTCTTTATTTCAAAGTGTCAGGGTTAAAGGTCATTTCTCTTATACAAATGCAGAAGCAAGATCAGACAGATTTGCAGTTGTGCAACAACCTCCTATCCTGCGGCTTCTTTCTGAGAGGATGTCATCTCAGTTTACATCAAGTGTGTGGCCCTATGTGGCAACCCGCAGGTGGATTTAAAGGATACGTTTGCACGCACTACGCCACCCTGGGGATTTCACCCAAGGAAATTACATTTATGCATTTGGCAGACGCTTTTATCCAAAGCGACTTACATTGTATTCAAGATACACATTTTACATTTTTGTCAATTCTTGCTTTCCCTGGGAATCGAACCCATGAGCTTGGCGTTGCTAGCGCCATGGGGTTAGGGTTAACTCACACAAGTTTGTTCATCCAATAAGAAGCTCCGAAACATGGGTAATAGTGCAAAACAGTGCAAAACAATAGTGCATAACTTTATTAAATCACAATCATTTTATAACAGTCATTAAAACATATCGGGCCTTGGCCAAAAACACAGCCAATCATAAGGGTTTGGCTCTTGAGGGAGATCAGACGAGGGTCAACTAACTGGGGCTTACCTGCAGAGTCAGGCTATCAGAGATCGAGTCTGCCTACAGCAGAGACATCATTCCTCACAGCGTCACACACACACACACACACCAATCTCTACTGATGGACAAAGCACACTGTGAATAAAACACCACCACCGCTAGAAGGAAATAGAGCCGGCCTTTGGCACCCAGACCCTGCAACACAAAAACACAGAGCAAACTGGATAAGACGTCACTATCATGCACACAAAAGTATTAAAAAGGTAGGAACAGACTTGCCCCATGCTGGATTGACAGTAGATAAGTTAAATGGCAAAACAAATACAAAGAAATAGGGAAAACACAAGAGTGCAAGAGTGTCACAACTCTTAAAGGGATAGTTCACCCAAATTCTGTCATCATTTACTCACCCTCAAGTTGTGCCAAACCTGTATACATTTCTTTGTTCTGCTGAACACAAAGGAAGATTTTTGGAAGAATTTTTGTAACCAAGCAGATAGAGCAACCATTGACTACCATAGTAGGGAAAAAAATACTATGGTAGTCAATGGTTGCTCTGCTTTGTTACAAACATTCTTCCAAATATCTTCTTTTGTGTTCAGCCGAACAAAGAAACTCATACAGGTTTAGAGCATCATGAGGGTGAGTAAATGATGACAGAATTTTCATTTTTGGGTGAACTATCCCTTTAAGAGAGTTTTAAGTAGCAATTAAATCAAACAAACAAAAAAAGGCCAAAAACAAGAACGGCAACACAACAAAAAGGACAGCGCGCCACCACTCTTGACAAAATACCACACATTATATAGAATGTAAAACAAAAATAAATATGGAATATCACTCCTGGCCAAATGTACATAAAGGAAAAAAGGGAAGTCAACAAAATACAACAAATTATATAAGATACAAAACATTTACGCATTTGGCAGATGCTTTTATCCAAAGCGACTTACAGTGCCTTATTACAGGGACAATCCCCCTGGAGCAACATGTAGTAAAGTGCCTTGCTCAAGGACTCACTGGTGGAGACCGCTGGGATCGAACCAGCAACCTTCTGCATATCAGTTCCATGGTTTAACCCACTGGACCACCATCTCTGACCACCATCTTGGACCACTCTGGACCACCTCAAAAACAAAAAGAATATCACTCCTGGCCAAATGTAAATAAAGAGGAAAACAAGCCTCAAACTGCTTGACTAAAAACACCTGGACCGTTGTCCTTGATTTTTACATTTGAGTGCGGACCTCACGGCAAACGAAATGGGAAAATGCAAGTTTTCCGAGGGCTGGCTTGCCAATCCTAAATATAAAGCCTGGTTAGCCAAAGATGAACAAGGATGTACAAAGTGTACAAAGAAAGCTATTTGCAAACTTTGTGTCAAATCATTTGACATCTCCAACATGGGGGAGGTGGCAATTGTAAGCCATATGCTAGGCCAAAAGCATCGTCGTCAGGCCACAGCATCCACCACACAAAGTCTCACAACGTTAATGGCCCAGACCAAGGTGGGACCAAGACCGACCACATCAAGTCATGAAGCCCAAAATGTACAGATTGATCAAAGGTGAGCATTTGAACTAGTCAGTTATCCTTTAATTAACTTACTACTTAACATTAGCTGGAAGTCTAGAAAGCTGACGATCAAAAGCTAACGTCAGCTTATCAATTCCGTAACGTTACCACACCAAGATAATGATGTGAATATAGTGTTGGTGAGAAGACAAAGGGCATTTCTAGAGGGAATATGGAGTATTTGGAGCTGCAGCAGTAGTCACATCGGTCAATTTATCACTCTTATCAGGTGCGTTCACAGAGTACAATTGCCAGGCCGTTGTTTCTCTTTAACGTTACTGTTATATTTGATATTTTCTCAGTGTTACAAATTAAAGTTGTGTATTTCCATTTCGCAAAACTTCCTTTGGCCGTTGAATGAGCATGTGCATCTGCGTCACAATCAAATAAGCAAAATATAGAGGGAGCACGCAATCATTAAGATTAGATTGTGTTTTGTTGTTAAGTGATCTATTATGACGAGGGTAACATACTTGTCGGCGCCGATAGCATTGTGGGTAAGTGCGTCGCCATGTAGTGCTGTTGTGCTTCGGGAGACCCGAGTTCAAGTCCTGCCTCATGGACCTTACTTCCTTTCTTTCCCATTCTGACATTCAGTTTGGAGTTCAGGAGATTGTCTCGACCAGGACCACACCCCTAAATGCATTGAAGCAACTGCCATGTGATTGGTGGATAAGATAATTGCATTAATGAGAAATTGTACAGGTGTTCCTAATAATCCTTTAGGTGAGTGTACTTGTTAGCAGTTGAATTTTAAAACAATTTATCAGAAGTTAAATATGGTCTGAAAAATCTGTAGGGAAGTCTGGAAATTTGAGTCTGGAAAAGTATGGAATTTTGAAATGAAAATTGTGTAGGAACCCTGTGTGTGGGAAGACAATGGTGGTGTCTGGCGAATGAATGGTCCTGGGGCTGGCGGATCCCTGGGGATGTTTGTTTCATCATCGGATGAAGAGCTTTGTCATTGTAACATGGTAGCAAACGGCAGGCCAAGATGCTGATAAACTGTTAACAAACGAAGGTAAGACTTCTGAATATATATATATCTCTTATTGTTGAGTGGCTTAATGCTCTCCATTCATGTCAATTATCTGAACGTGCTCCTCCTGAACTTTGTTAATAAAACATAATTTATGTTGTTTGTCAAATGTCTTGAATCTACTGATCATCATTAAAATCAGTAAATGGAGGGTGAAAATGGCACATCATCTGACACTTATGATGTCATGAGCAAAACCTTCATCAGCATTATTCCTGATCATAATAAATAACTGCAGAAAGGCCACACTGCAGACAGGATTTGCAGTTCACAAGTCGGCAAATCGAATTAAATCGGCTAAATTGCCTGTGCCAGTGGCTCTAAGTAGAGCACAACATTGATTCACCGGAGAAAAAAAAATGAACAGAACATATTTTGACATCTGAGGGAAAGGCACGAGGGGGTGATAAAACAGAATACGCATTTGCTCTTAAAAACACGAGACACGTAATAGTGTCCAAACTATTCGGGGTCACCCTTAAACGTGTTATTATTTCGGTAATCATGAGTTCTGTGCTCATAAGCTGGTGCAAAAGTGTATATTTGAAATGCACTTTTTTGTTTTGAAAACTATATCTTGTAAATTATATAATTGTATTATTTTAAGAGTGTCGTACAGTAGGTACAGCGGCCTGTCATCTCTGTATGGATACTGCTCTATGTTGGGTACTGTGATAGAGTTTCAGGAGTTGAAACCTGTCCATATGTTGATGCCTAGGGGGTCACACAACACGCTTGAGCACGCTGAGGCATAAGATTAACTCAAATGTGGTTTTACTGTAAGATGAGGTTAATGTCAACCGTTGTGATGCAATGCAGTGAAACAACAGATGATAATGGAGAATAGTGGCATGATGGGAAGACAACAATCCACACTGTGCAAACATGAGAATTGGTAAGTAATGTTTATTATTAAGAGATTGCACCATGTTAACGGAAAAAAGGGGTGTGGAGAAACGGCTTCTCATTCCCAAGGTGTCCGACGTGATTTTACATGTTTCTCATCTTTCACACCTACATTTACAACAACCTCATCTAAAAGAGGCAATAAACACGAGAAGTGGTCAGGGGACCTGGGCGGAGCAGGCTGGGCTGGTGGCCAGTGTGAAAAAGGCTGGTCGGGTGGCCTGGGCGGCGCAGACTTTAAATTAAAATGTGTTGTACCAAAAAGTTAAATGAAACTGTACTGTACTCCCCAGTACTTGAGCAAGCTCTTAACGCATTATACTCCATCACGAGTCTCAAAACTCTGGCCAGTTGATAATAATACCTAGAATATCAAAATCAACTGCAGGCGGTCGATCCTTTTCACACATCTCTTTACTGTGGCATACACATAAAACACTTTTCAATTAAATAATTGTTAGGCTGCATTAACTAGGTCAGCCAGAACCGGGAACACTTCCCATAACACCTAATGTACTCGTGACATCATCAGAAGAATGGCATCTATGCTAATGTTAGTCTCTCTCAGGCCACCAACTGAATGGGTGTATTTCCACAACAACCGTTGAAACCCTGTGCTGAATATGTTACCCTGTTTGTTGATATCGTATTCTGTTCATAGTTAACCTATTGCTGATTATTATTCATTCCAAATCTCCAGTTGAATTGTACCTATCATGATCTCATCAACTTGGCACCCCCTGGGTTTTAATACTATTGTCCAGAAATAAAATTGTTACATTTTGTATCTGATTTATCTAGAGTACTTGAGTGTTTTCTTGGTCATTGAGCCCACATTAAATGCATGGTACAGTAGAGAACCTGTAAATTACCCTTATGGTGTTTGGGGTTGTTACAGTTGTGAGATGGTGTAATGGGAGATGGTGGTCCAGTGGGTTAAACCACTGAACTGATATGCAGAAGGTAGCTGGTTCGATCCCAGTGGTCACCACCAGTGTGTCCTTGAGCAAGGCACTTTACTCCATGTTGCTCCAGGGGGATTGTCCCTGTAATAAGGGCACTGTAAGTCGCTTTGGATAAAAGTGCCTGCCAAATGCATAAATGTAAATGTGCAGTACAAACAAAGTGTTCACTTAAAGTATACTTATATATATACAAAAAAATGGGCCAATTTAGCCCCAAGTAGTATTGAAACAGTACACTGATATTAGTATACTTACCTAAAATATATATTTGAAAACAAACATCTGTGCAAGTGCACATTTCTTTATTTCAAATAGAGTGTCAGGGTCAAAGGTAATTTCTCTTATACAAATGCAGATGCAAGACCAGAGAGATTTGCAGTTGTGCAACAACCTCCTATCCTGTGGCTTCTTTCAGTGTAACTGTAGTTCCATGAGAAGGGAACGAGACGCCTTGTCAATGACACTTGATTGATAGATTCGCTGACACAGTGCAGGTTCCCTCCAGAGAGAACTACAGTTAAAAATCAGTTAAGAAGCCATTGGCTCCTACAAGGGGGAAATAATATTTTAAGTCCCACAAAAAAAATTGTAATGTGTTGTCACGTCTGCCCTCCTTTTACAGCATCAGCGATCATCCATCTTGCGGATGTCCTGGGAATTAAGATTCACTTAAAGTGAGACCTACACAGTCACAAAGAATCATTCCTCACACAGAATGACTGTGACCATAATAATGTCAGCATCACGTGGCCAATGAGTATAGTTTGTGAAAGATTCTTGGAAAGCAATATAATATGGGCATTTTTAGCTCCTTTCAGTCCTTCTCATGTAGACAACAGGTTAAGTAAAACTATAAGAACTAGTGCATATAGTGATGATATGCACTGCATATATTTAGCAAAATACGTTTTCTATAGCTATTTTTCAAGCTTACTTACGAGTTTATGAGCATTGAATGTCTTTTCTGAGGTAAATGTGCACATTTACAGTAACGTTACTTGGATGTTAATTCATTGACACGTCTCCGTCTCTTTCTACCTCTGTTGTTGCTCGACAGAGATGAGCCTAATATTTTCCGTTTTGACAGGCTTTTTACATAATAAATACTAGGTAATTTTTCTTCTGTCATATCTGTATGAAAACTGCTCTATGTTGGGTAGTGTGATACATTTTTAGGAGTTGAAATCTGTCCATATGTTGAAGAACGCCTAGGGGTCACACAAAACGTTTGAGCACGCTGAGGCCACAGATGAACCCTGGGCCCTGGGGGTGTTTTGACATTTGTCTCAGAACAGTTAGCAAAGGTTCAATGGCATATAAAATGCCTGACATACTACAGCCTTGCCGGATGCTTCTGTCAACTTTAAAAGGTCTTGTGAGTGAACCACTCATTTTAAAGATACTATAAATATCAGTATACAATAATTTAACGTAAGAAATAAATGAAGAACCAAATCCGAAGGCTTCAAAACATTTAAAAAGACACTCATGATCCTCTCGATCAAAAGATTTTTGACCTGGTCCAAAGGTAAATTATGATTAATATCTGGAGTTTTATTTTATTAGTTAATGCTTTGAACAGTATCTTGTAATCAACTCCAAGCACTGGTCGGCAGTTTCTTTTATTTCTTATATTATATTTATATATATATTAGTTTCAGATGGCTTAAAGTTTTTCTATCCGCAACTTTCTTCTCCAAATTGAATAAAAAAAGGATGTTGGAGAATCCATGCAATTAAAAGATGTAAACCTTGCACGAATCAGAGTCTCTTTAGCTTTTTCTTCCAAAGGATTGTGGAGAATATTTTTCTTGTTTCCAAAATTTTCTATATAAGGGTGCCTTGCAAACATGACAGCAATTCTTCGTCTTTAGTGACTGTTTGTCTGAGTTGAGTGAAAGAATCACAGCAAAAAGAATGAAACATGCAAAGAAGTCCAAGCATAGTTTTAGGAAATGCGCGGATACGTGTCCCAGGTATCTTACACCTGAAGACACTCACACTCTCTGTGTGTTTTGTCCGTGGGAAGAGCATGCACGAGAGGTTCTGGAGGGAGCCTCCTGTGAGCGTTTTTCCATCTGAACGCTCCGCTCTCGTCTGACCCTCTTCTTGATGGAGGAGGGTCCAGCATCTGGGCCTGCCCGCGCTGAGGCCGAGCGCCGGTTACATTCCTGGGGTTCCCAGATGGATCTGGCTTATCGTCTGGAGAGAGGTGTAGTTCTCTCGGACGATCAGCCAGATCGTGAGGGCCGGCTGCCAGGGGAGGAATCCAATCTTTCCTCCTCTCCGTCAGCTGGTGCTCTCCCGCACCCGGATGAGCAGAGGATGGATGAGCTGGGTGGTGATGAATCGGCTGAGGCCGAACCCTCTCAGCCATCCTGCCCCGTGTATGCAGAGGTTCTCGAGGTTATGGAATGCACCACTGCAGTGGCGGCGCGTTAGGAGAGAACCTGCGCGTGCGAGTCGCCTCGATAATTGGTTTCTCTCCGATCATAACCCAGCGGCTCCCGGGAGTCTTCCATTCCTCCCAGATCTCCACGATCAGATCTCGGGGGCATGGAAGAACCCGTCCTCGGCTCGATTTTCCGATACCAGCAGGGGAACTTCGCTGATGTCGAGGGATCCGCCGAGAGCGGGTATGTGTCGATGCCACCAATCGACGAGACGTTTGCGAACTATCTCGCATCTGGGAGGCCATCGACATTGAAAACTCACGCCCTGCCGTCCTGCATACACAGCAGGTCAGGCTGCGGTGGCGCTGCACACCATGACGGTGTTGCAGGCCTACCAGGCTGATCTTCTGAAGGATTTCGATCAGGGGGAGGGCCTACCCCCTGATGCGATATCCGAGCTTCGCCGCACTACAGATTTTGCTCTAAGGGCGACCAAACAAACAGCGCTCGCATCGGTCAATCGATGACGGCTATGGTTGCAGCTATCTGCGGCTATCTGTGGCTGAACCTGGCAGACATCGGGGAGAAAGAAGAATCCTTTCTCCTCGATGCCCCGGTCTCGCCCTCTGAAATTTTTGGCACCTCCGTCGAGGCGGTGGTGGGAAAGTTCAGAGAGGCGAAGGCGCACTCGGCAGCATTTAGATCCTCCATCCCGCGGAGATCTGGGGTTGCACCCAGGCAGGTGGGAGGCCCTGGTTCCGTATAGACTTACACTCCCTGCTGAGGGCTTCGGGGATCACTGGATATTTTTGTGAGGGCCCAGTAGTTCCCCTATCAGGTGGTAAAACGTCTGCATACCGTTCATTCCCGGGAAAACGCGCATGTAGTGCATTTGCTAGGCATGTTTTTCTGGAACTGATGGCTGGTACCACCTCAGGGTAAAAACGGTTAGCATCCCCTCTCAGTGTAATCTCAGAGAGTGTGTAGATTTAGACTATTCTTAACTACAGTTAGATCAGTGTCCGCTCCACTGAAAGAGGGGAACTTTGATACCTTTTTGCTCAATGCTTCTCCAAAAGCCATTGTGATGCGGTTGCTAAGGGTACAGATCTATGCCGGAAGGTCCCTTCGGGAGAGCATTAATGCCGTTTAGTTGGCCTAGGCTTTCTGGGGATGACAGGGGCTTTTCGCTGAGGAACAAAAGAGAAGCGCAGTTATCGCCCTGGGCCTTTCACTAAGTGAATGTAGGTTTTTTAGTATCCCTAATGTCAGCCTCCTCTCATGTAGAGTCGTCCGGCCAAGGCCCGTCCTCTTCTCTGCATTCTGGGGTCTTCAATAGTAATGCAGATTGGTGCTGTGCAGAATTGATAGCGACCTAGCCAGTGGTCGTGGGGTAGGGTTTAGGCCTTCTTTTGTACAAATACGAAGAGATTGTATAGCAGGGGTTTTCAAACTTTATGATGCCAAGGACCCCCAAATATGATGAACCTTTATGGGGGACCCCCTACCTAAAATCCATCTATATATTTTTATGTATGAAAAAAAAAAACATTGTAAAGTGTTAGATAAATAGTAAGTATGACATTATAAATACACATTGTTTCCAAACTTAAATTGGCCATACTTAATGTTGGATGTATAAACCTGAAGAAGAACATTTTCAATAAAAAAAATATTTGTATAAGCAACTTTCACAATAAATGTATGTAACCGTTAAGAATACTGCCTTACAACCCCAGTGAGCGTGAAAAAGGGGACTATAGTGAGAAAAAGTAATAAGAAAGATTTAAAGCAAAGGAAAGTATGTATATGGCAAGAAAGGAGAGAAACAGTTAGAATGTTCGGTAGAAATTATCCATTTTTGTTTTGTCTTTTTATTCTCTGCAATTTTCTGGGGACCCCTTAGAACCTCCTGGAGGACCCCAGTTTGAAAACCCCTGTTGTATGCAATAGCTCAACTCCTCCCCCCAGAGCTAGCTTTTTGGAAAAACTGTCAGCTTGTGGCAGGCTCTGGCCTTGTTTATGTCCTGGCTATGTGGCAGTACTTCTCTGATAAGGCAGGGTAGATTTGAGTACCCCACTTCTAGCTCTGTATCATTCTGCCTCACCCATGGCTCGGGCTGAGCAGCACTTCGAACAACCTTTGTTATATGTTGGTTTGGTAGTAAGCTCCCTTGAAGCCAGAGCATTGCCATGGCTGATGCCCTCGCACGGAATGGTAGGCCGCTAATAAAAGGAGGGCCTCCATGGAGGTGGGTGGCGTATGTGGTACTCCCCCTGCTTAGAGGGTCCAGGGCATTTTTTGCAGAGTACTCTGCTATGGGCAATGTTATTAGGTTCCAGAGCTTGTAGGCGCTGCCGGTAAGACTGCGCCGTCATACAGTAGGCCCCAGAAGGCCTCTGGGATGGATCAGCCCCAGGATGGGGCATTTTAAAAACCAGTCGGCTGTGAGCAGCTAGCTTGGGCAGTAGACTCCAGGACAGGTAGTAGGCCTCAGCAGGCCTCCTTGCGAGCGAGTCCCGACGTTTGAGGAGGTTAGCAAATTAATAGCTGCAAACTAGATGGGTAGAATCAGCCTAGGTAGGCTTCTTGCAAATCGGCCCCTTGTGTATTGCGATATGTGTTTCTCCCCAACTTTCTATTCCCAACTAATTACCCTACATAGTAGTTGGATGTTATTTTTGTCAGCCAGCAGAGAAGCTACTGTCAGTCCAGGGTAATAGCAGCCAGTTTTTCATGCCTGCCACCAGGAAGCCGTCCCTGCAGGTCTGCTATAAGGTAGTAGGCCCCACCAGGCCTCCCTGAAGATGGGCTCCCGGACGCCAGGCGCCGTGACAGTTAGCATGGATTGCTAACAGGTAGCAGGCCCCTTCAGGCCTCCCTATAGGCTCGCTATCGGGTAGTAGGCCTCACCAGGCCTCCCCTGAGGGCACGTTCCTGGGCTTCAGTTAGCATGAGCTGTTAGCAGGAAGTAGGCCTCACCAGGCCTCCCTGAAGGCTTGCCATGGGGTAGCAGGCCTCACCAGGCCTCCACCGAGGGCACGTTCCTGGGCTTCAGTCACTTGACAGTTAGCGTAGCCGCTAGCAGGTAGCGGGCCTCACTAGGCCTCCCTGAGGTCGAGTTCCTGAGTCAGGATGCTCGGGCAGCTAGCTTAGCTTGCTACCAGGTGCTTGCTATCAGGTAGTAGGCCTCACTAGGCCTTCCTGAGGCAGAGTTCCCGAGCCAGTAGGCCTCACTAGGCCACCCTGAGAGAACGAGTTCCCACATTCCAGCCACCTTGGCAGCTGGTTTCGACTGTTATCAGGTAGTAGGCCTCACCAAGTCAGGAGTTCCCAAGTCAGGATGCTTGGGTAGCTAGCATTAGCTTGCTGTCAGGTAGTAGGCCTCACTAGGCCTCCCTGAGGGAACGAGTTCTCGTTTTCGCAGTTACCTCGACAGTTGGCTTCGACTGCCATCAGGTAGTAGGCCTCATCAGGCCTCCCTGAGGATGAGTTCCTAAGTTTGGATTCTCTTCGTAACATTCCCCGTAGCGTCAGCTGACACAGCGTCTCGTTTCCTGTTCTCAGGGAACAGAGGTTACATACGTAACCGGAGACGTTTTACATCAGGAAATGCTTCTCTCCAAAACATGTACAAGATCATGATAAATGCTCAAATTTATAAAAACATCTGCTGATGGACTGTGAGGTCCGTCATGATTTTTGTCTTCTGTCTGATAGTCTCACGTGTTTGTCCCATTACTCGGAGCATGCTGACTAAAAGTCAGCTAAAACACTTTACCATTCACAAGAACGCTCTCACTCACGCCAACCAACTCCACTGTTCTCGTGCATGCACACACACACATACACACACACACACAGAGAGAGAGAGGGGGGGGGGGGGGGGGTGAATTAACTTACTGTTGATTGTTGTTGTTTTCCAGGCTATTGCCGATGCGGATCAGAGGCAAAAGGTCTGAAAATGTTTTAAATATAAAGAGAAAAGATGATAGATTCAAATCAAATACTGCCAACTGTCCATACTACTTCTGAAGAGGGTGCCTTCTTTAGAAAATGTAAATTATTGAAATATGGGGATTTTCTTACAGTTTTACAGTACAGTAGGTAAAGCGGCCTGTCATCTCTGTATGGATACTGCTCTATGTTGGGTAGTGGGATAAAGTTTCAGGAGTATAAACCTGTCCATATGTTGACGCCTAGGGGGTCACACAACACGTTTGAGCACGCTGAGGCATAAGAAGAACTCAAATGTGGTTTTACTGTAAGATGAGGTTAATGTCAACCGTTGTGATGCAATGCAGTGAAAAAAACTGATGATAATGTGGAATAGTGGCATGATGGGAAGACAACAATCCACACTGTGCAAAACATGGTCTTCCCCTGCTCATGCCTTGATATGGCCTTCAATTACTGACAACAAGTCGAATCGAGGATTATATGGAAAAACTAGAAGGGCAATAATCTCTGGGTTTTATACCATGGCTTTTGACCCTTGCAAATTATTTGGATTTTATCTTGGCTGATGAAATAGTGATGCATGTTTTCTTTGTCGATTACCTGGAAAAGGGTGTCATTGAGTTTTTTTATGAGAATTTATAAGAAATGTATATTCTTGAGAGATTGCACCTGGTTAAAGGAAAAAAGGGAGCAAGACAATGGCTTTTTATTCCTAAGGTGTCTGACATGATTTTACATGTTTCTCAGCTTCCACGCCTACTTGTACTGTCATAAACTAGTCAACACCCACTTTGGTGTATTTGGGCTTTAAAAGGCCGCTCTGCACACCAAGTAAGGCACTGTTCCCAGGGAAGCTGCTTCAGAAACACTAGTCTTTTCCAGCCTCTCTCTCCTCGAGTCATCATCCAAAATGAGCAAGATCATTGTTTATAGCAAAAATTCCTTCGAGGGCAGAAATGCTGAATTCAAGAAAAATGTCCACAACTTAGTAGAAAAGGGCTTCAACGACGCCATCTGCTCCATTAAAGTCATTGGTGTACCATGGGTAGCGTATTATGACATCAATTTTTCTGGAAAGTGCCGGGTGTTTGAGGAAGGAGAGTACGCCAGTTTGAGGACAGTGGCCAGTTTTCTTCCCTCCAAATGATCATGGATGACCTGGAAAGCCCTGAAATCCAGCTGTTTGAGCACGCCAACTATCGAGGAAGAAGCGTGACCCTACACAGCGAAACCAATCTTCACGACATTGACTTCAGTGACCAAGCTTCTTCACACAACGTGAGAGGTGGTGTGTGGGTGCTATACGAGCACACCGGCCGTCAGGGTGCCCAGCTTGTTTCTGTACCTGGCAGTGAAGTTCCCAACTATGTGCCACTCCGCTTCAACGATGTGGCCAGCCATGTGCGCCCGTTGCTGCTGAAGTCATAAACAGCATCGCTCAAAGTGCTCTTTCTGCAGCTGAATATGAACTGGAGCCCTTTTGGAAAGAACGAGGCAGGCGGTGGGGAAAGACTGATCATGACCAGAAACTTGAGTTGACTCTTGACTGCGACTGCAATAAGTCTGAAGAAACTTCATGCAATCAGACTCTAACTTATCATTTGAGGATATCTGTGTAAAGTGTCAACTTGGCAAATGTTAAATAACAAGGATGAATTTGATTAGAAAAGGTTTTTAAGATGCTGGATGTTTGGTTTTTCATCTGTAGAGACCAGTAAACACATGCAGTGAACAGATTTAATACAGATTATTGCATTTGAATGTATTTCCCCTGTTTGATGAGTGTGAGATATTCAAAAGGATTTTGGATTTATATTATGCTGAGAACGAGGCAATGAATGCTGTTTTACTCTGTCAACTCAGAAAATAAAGAGTCTTAAATATCACTCTGTGTTTCTTTAATTCTCTCTTTTTACATTTACATTTCATCATTGTTATGCAAAGTGACTTACAACTGAGGGATACAACAAGTGTTTCATCTAAAGAGGCAATAAACACGAGAAGTGCTATTAATACAAAGTTTCAGCCATCGTTCGAGCTAGAATAGGGAGGGATTAAAGAGTTTCAGTCATGAATTACTCGCCTTCATGGTGTTCCAAACCTAAGACCTTCGTTCATCTTCAGAACACAAATTAAGATATTTTTGATGAAAAGTATGTTTTGTGTGACAGCTAAGGGGTTAAATAAATAAATCCATGAGCATTGGCCTTTGGGCTGCTTTGACATCTGTGTGTGTTCAATTTCAAAGTTAGAAATACACTCACCCGGAACACAAATGTGATCATATTCTGTTAATAAAGTACAGAACTAAGCGTTATTCACACATGAATATGTACAGAAACAAATTAAATCACTAGTCAGTTTCAAATGAAAACCCATCATTAAATAGGGCTGATTATATAAATACTCCATCCCACGGACAGCTTTGGGACTCTCTGATCACTGTGTGGTTCAACTTATACTGACCTACAGGCAGAAACTGCCTATAATAAGCTGGCTGTAATAAGCAACTGAAAAAAGCACAAATATCAGAGCATGTCAAAACTTAAAGGGCTCCAAAACTGTGCAGTCCTCTAGGGGTTAATGTTCCTCTGGTTGACTCTGCGTTTGGGACAGGTGTTCTGGTGGGTGGTGTACAAAGGTGGGTGTCCAGCAAAGATCTCTGAGGAATTCCTTCCACAGGCGTCTGTGTTTGCAGACATGTACCAGCAAGACATGGGGTCCCAACATTGGGACAGATCCCTTCTCTTGTGAAGAAAACCGAACCCGAGCAGAGGAAGATTTTGCTCATCATTACACTGAGCTGTAAATTATGACTTCACGCCATTTAAAGAAGCCATATTACACCTCATAAATGTGACAAGACATCATTCATGGAGATCTCTTTAAGACATTTTCACAAAACTAACATTTATTACAAATGTCTACAGCAAACACTCCCCGCAGACCAGTTCAGCCCAGCGGTTTAGCAGTAAGGGATGGAGCGCTTGTCCGTATACTGACAATACTAGAAGAAATGCAAGAATATCAGAAGGTGCAGGAAAGCATGATTGTGATAAGGTTCGTGGGTGTGAGAGGAAGAAGGCAAGGGGTGGGCTGGGTTGGACACGGAACTCAAGTTTATTTGTCGTATAACTCAGTTCACCAAACAGGCGTGCACATCGCACAAATCAAACTCAAAACTCTTTCTCGTTTCTATCATCGGTTTGTTCCGGCAGTTCCTCTCTGCAGCTCTCTCTCATATCTCTGTGTCTGTGTGTCCTTCCAGCTCTCTCTCTCCCTCTCTGTCTGTTTGGGGAGCGGCTTTATCCGGTCTCTCCGCGCCAATCACTGCAATCAGACACAGGTGTTCATTGTTATGCACTTGACCTACTTTCTCACCGCTCGTCTCCTGACTCTCTCTGTCGGTGCAGACGCCGCAAAACCACGCCCTCCTCGCCACATACCCCCACCGCCCGCTCCAGGCCGGGGAGCCATCCGGCCTGCAGCCCCCCCCCCCCCCCCCCTCCTGGAGAGGAAGTCAGCCACAGCCATCTGTGCACCCGGCCTGTGGACCACCTTGAACTTAAAAGGCTGTAAAGCTAGATACCAACGGGTGATCCGGGCGTTGGTATCCTTCATGCGGTGGAGCCACTGCAAGGGGGCGTGGTCCGAACAGAGGGTGAACTCCCGCCCCAGGAGATAATACCGGAGGGTGAGAACGGCCCATCGAATCGCCAGACACTCCTTTTCGATGGTGCTGTACTTGGTCTCTCTCTTTGAGAGCTTTCGACTCACGTACAGCACCGGCCGCTCCTCACCCTCCACTTCCTGAGACAGGACCGCGCCCAGCCCCCTGTCCGACGCGTCCGTCTGCAACAGAAATGAGAGAGAGAAATCAGGAGAATGCAAGAGCGGCCCGCCACACAGAGCAGCCTTAACTTGGGTGAACGCCTGCTGGCACGGCTCCGTCCACTGGACCGTATCTGGTGCCTCTTTTTTAGTGAGGTCAGTCAGCGGGCTGGTGAGGTCCAAATACTTAGGTACAAACCTTCTATAATATCCCGCCAGCCCCAGGAACTGCCTCACCTCCTTTTTGGTCTTTGGACGCGGGCAGGTTGCAATAGCTGCGGTCTTATTAATTTGGGGACGCACCTGCCCGTGTCCTAAGTGAAAGCCCAGATACTGGACCTCCACACGCCCAACCGCACACTTCTTCGGGTTGGCTGTCAGCCCCGCCCCTCTCAGCGAGTTCAGTACTGCCCGCATTTGCTGCATATGCCGCTGCCAATCATTACTATAGATGATTATATCATCCAAGTAAGCAGCGGCATATGCAGTGTGCGGCCGCAGGATTTTGTCCATCAGTCGCTGAAAGGTGGCGGGTGCCCCGAACAACCCGAACGGAAGCGTGACAAATTGGTGCAATCCGAACGGCGTTGTGAAAGCGGTTTTCTCTTTGGATAAGGGAGTCAAGGGGATCTGCCAATATCCTTTCGTTAAATCCAGTGTCGAATAAAAACGAGCCGAACCTAGCCGATCAAGCAACTCGTCAATCCTCGGCATTGGATAAGCGTCGAACTTCGACACGGAATTCACCTTGCGATAATCCACACAGAAACGCACGGAGCCGTCCATTTTGGGATCCAAAACTATCGGGCTCGCCCAATCGCTGTGGGACTCTTCTATTATTCCCCAGTCCAGCATCGCCTCTAATTCCGTTTGGACCACTTTCTTTTTGTGTTCCGGTAACCTATATGGCCGGCTGCGAACTACCACGCCCGGCTCGGTCTCAATATGGTGCTGTATGAGATTGGTTCGACCGGGTAGGGACGAAAACACATCTGCAAAATCTGCCTGCAATTTAGCAACGTCCGTGAGCTGGGAGGGCGAGAGGTGATCTCCCCCCGGGGCCAGCGCGACTGATCGGCCTTTGAGGCTCGCTTCTGGCCCGAGATCATCCTCGTTGGTTTCCACCGTCGCCAGCAACACGGACCCCGCCTCATTCCATTTTTTCAGAAGATTGAGATGGTACACCTGATGTGCGCCGTTCCTATCCGTTCGCACCACCTCATAATTGAGATCACCCACTCGTCGTGTGACCTCAAACAGCCCTTGCCACTTGGCGAGTAACTTTGAACTGGACGTGGGCAATAATACAAGTACCTTCTCTCCCGGTGTAAATTCTCGCAGTCGGGTTCCCCTGTTGTACAGCCGGCTTTGTGTGTCCTGGGCCTGTAGCAAATTCTCCATTGACAGCCACCCCAGGGTGTGGAGTTTTGCTCTCAGGTCCAGGACATACTGAATTTCGTTTTTACCCTCCTCCCAAGCTTCCCGCATGACGTCAAGGACCCCTCGGGGCTGACGCCCATACAGTAGCTCGAAGGGGGAAAACCCCGTGGAGGCTTGGGGGACCTCCCTCACAGCGAACAGCAGGGGTTCCAACCATTTATCCCAATTCTTGGCGTCTTCGTGAACAAACTTACGGATCATTGTTTTTAATGTGCGATTAAACCGTTCTACCAGACCGTCTGTTTGTGGGTGATAAACGCTGGTCCGAACAGACTTAATGCCCAATAACCCGTACAGTTCGCTTATTGTGAGGGACATAAACGCCGTGCCTTGATCGGTGAGAATCTCTTTCGGGATTCCCACCCGGGAGATTAAACGAAACAGCGCATCCGCCACACTTTTTGCCGAAATGGTACAGAGAGCTACTGCTTCGGGGTATCGCGTTGCATAGTCCACAATCACTAATGCAAAGCGATGCCCTCGTGCGGATCGTTCTAACGGCCCAATGAGGTCCATACCAATTCTCTCGAAGGGGACCTGCACAAGAGGTAGAGGGCGCAATGGCGCTTTTGGAGCGGCCGGTGGGTTTACCAACTGACAATCACGACAAGCGGCACACCACCTGCGCACATTCTCGTGAATGCCCGGCCAGAAAAATCGGGCCATTAAACGATTCAACGTGCTCGTTTGACCCAAATGCCCAGCCATAGGATTATAATGAGCCGCCTGGAAATCATTTCCCGGCGGCTCTTCGGTACTAACAACTGGGTTGCATCTCGTTTTGTCTGAGTATCTTGGGTTACTCGATACAACCTATCTTTAACCACGGCAAAATAAGGATAAGAAAGCGGCCGGGCAGGTTGAAGAAGCTGGCCGTCGATCGAACGGACCTGTTCAAAGGCATTTTTGAGCGACTCATCTCGAGACTGTTCCAGAGGAAAATCATCACGCTCCGACAGGATTAGCCTGTCTACCGCGCTCCGTTCCTCTGACCCAGTCCCCGATGGTCCCGGCTCAGCTTCCCCAAGCTGCGCGACCGCCCTCTTCCCCCGCCCTCTTTGTTCCCAAGAGACATCCGCACATATACACCCCAATAAAGCCCCTAAGGCTGGCCAATTTGTTCCCAAAATCAGCGGATGTCGGAGGTGGGGACTAACCGCGACCTCCACACTATGTTTTTCCCCTCGAAATTGTATCGTGACTGGCACCAATGGGTACTGCACCTCATCCCCGTGCACACACCTTACCGTAACCAGGCGGCCGTTATCCAATGCGTCAGGTTGTATCAGGCTTTGATGAACTGCGGTTTGGTTACAGCCGGAATCCACCAAAGCCTGATATGTACCCCCCTTAATACTCACAGGTATTTGGTATAACCCGGCTTGATCGGGGGCAGCCTGTGGCGCGTCAGGGACCCGGACCAGAGTCCCCACCTCCATCACCGGACACCAGTCGATGAAGTGCCCCGGATCCCCACAACGCCAACAGGCCGGCCCAGGCTTCCCCGCCGCCCTAGTGGCGGGAAGTGGGTCATGGGACTGGCGCGGAGAGAGCGGCGGGAACTGGCCAGACGCTCGGTCTGACGCCCAGGATCCCGGTCCTCTGGGTGGAGCCCCCTGACCGGTCGACGCCTCCCCCGACCTCCAACGGGGCACCGGTCTCGGTGGCGGCCCCCGGCGGGACCTAGGTGCAGGGACAGGCCTCGCCGGAGACGGCGAGGGAGAGGGGAAAAGAGGGGAAACAAAAGAGGAGGGGAGAGAGACAGCTGGGAGGGGTTCGCCGACCCCTTGGAACGCCACCATCTGGTCCTCCGCCAGTTGGATGGCCGAGTCCAGCGACGCGGGCCGGTGGCACTGGACCCACTGCGCGGTCTCTCGTGGCAACCGTGCCACGAACTGCTCCAGCACCACCTGGTCGACGATTTGGTCCACGTCGCTTCCCTCGACCATCAGCCATTGGCGACACGCGTCCCGGAGCTGTTGAGCCAACACGAAGGGCCGGGCACTCTCCCCCAGATCCAGAGACCTGAATCGCTGACGATGTTGTTCGGGGGAGAGGCCGACCCGCTGGAGGATGGCCCTCCTCAGGTCATCATACTGGAGGAGGTTCTGGACCGGGAGTTGCTGCGCCGCCCGCTGAGCCTCTCCTGACAGGAGGGGAATCAGCCTCACCGGCCACTGTTCCCTGGGCCACCCACAGGACTCGGCCGCCCTCTCAAATAAGTCCAGGAAGGCTTCTGGATCGTCCTGGGGCCCCATCTTCAGCAGCGGCACCTGCGCGGGCGTCGGTACAGCGGCGGCCGGTACCCCGGTCCGAACCCCCTGGCTCAACCAGCCCCGGAACAGCTTGCGGTCCTCCTGCTGGCCGCTGATGAGGGAGTGGTCCTCCCTGGTCCTCCCTCATGTCCAGCAGGGCCTGATGTTGTTCTTGGTGCAGGCCCGCGAGCGACTGCACTAGGCTCGCCAATGGCGTGGATGTCGGCGGAGTTTGCATGACGGCGGCGTCCCTCTTCTTCCTCCCGGGTTTCGGCACCAGTGTGATAAGGTTCGTGGGTGTGAGAGGAAGAAGGCAAGGGGTCGGCTGGGTTGGACCCGGAACTCAAGTTTATTTGTCGTATAACTCAGTTCACCAAACAGGCGTGCACATCGCACAAATCAAACTCAAAACTCTTTCTCGTTTCTATCATCGGTTTGTTCCGGCAGTTCCTCTCTGCAGCTCTCTCTCATATCTCTCAGTGTCCGTGTGTCCTTCCAGCTCTCTCTCTCTCCCTCTCTGTCTGTTTGGGGAGCGGCTTTATCCGGTCTCTCCGCGCCAATCACTGCAATCAGACACAGGTGTTCATTGTTATGCACTTGACCTACTTTCTCACCGCTCGTCTCCTGACTCTCTCTGTCGGTGCAGACGCCGCAAAACCACGCCCTCCTCGCCACAATGATACAATCTCTTCTGCAGCAGAGAGAACATCATAGTGTGGTTCCTGTCTTGCCTGAGGGGGTCACCTTTCCATTGAATGATATGGAGTTAAAGATCTGTGAGTCTGACCTACAGAAAAACATTGCAAGTTTTCTCTTATAAAAGCAAACAGTATGGATTTCTAGAATTACCCACTGGATTTATTTAAGCCACTCTAACCTTTATACAGGTTTAAGAACCACTGTTTAATGTAACTTGCATTTTTCATGCATTTAGATTACGGGTCATGCTCTAATGAATGCAGGAGCATCCTCTACTTAAACCAATTGATATTAAACTTCGTGTATACTGAGAAGACTGAACATCATTTACTGATATTGAAGCCTTTATTACCTTTAATAAACACGCATCTGGAAAGGAGAAAAACTGATACCACTTAGCGCCTCTAGTGGACGTTTCACCCGAAAAGTGCAGGGAAACGTACCTGGAGGTACATATTTGAGGGTTTGCAAAAATGTAGGCAGAGTCACGTATTTGCAATGAGCCTGGGTTGAAAAAAAAACAACAAACAAAAATAATGACTTTATTGAGGACTTTGTTCTCTTCGATACCAGACAACTGTTTACATTGTAACCACAGTCCAGCACTTCTGGGTTCTATGTCAGAACGCCGGCTTTGTGCCAGCATTGCACGCATGTGTCATGGGGCTCACATGAATAGCGTAGGCCAAAGGCCGTCGTCGTTCTGACGTAGAATATGAAGCGCTGCCCTGTGTTTACTATGTAAACAGTGTAGGAGATTTCATTATTTTTGTTTTGCACACGTGTATTCTTCGAAATATTCTATAACGCCAATTGGCCTACGATGTTCACGTGAGTACCACGACATGTGTGTGATGCTGGCCAATACAAAGCCAGTATTTTTTTTATTATTTTTTTTATTCTTGTCACTTCATAACATTAAGGTTGAACCACTGGACTATTTTACCAATGTCTTTACTACCTTTCTAGGCCTTGAAAGTGGTTGTGTTGCTATCTATGTGGGGTCAGGAAGTTCTCAAATTTCATCAAAAATATCTTTATTTGTGTTATGAAGAAGAACAAAGGTCTTACAGGTTTGGAACGACATGAGGGACCGTAATTGAGTCATTCCACGAAACCAGTAGAATTGGAGTCCCTCTGACCTTTTTAAGTGTATTTTATCTATTGGGTCACCAAAATCTATTTTTAAAAGCTTTTTGTATAAATTGAAATGTCTCCTTTAATAAAGTTTAAAAAACATGACATCAATTTTATCTTTATATTAGAAATGATCTTGTTTTTTCAGTTGACACCACCTATTTTGTCACGTCCCTCATGGCCTTCTATGAAAGTGTACTTGGGATATGAATAATAAAATTAGAAAAAAGTCCATACATTTTGCCATTACCATAAATATCTATCTTAGCTTTTTAGCTGGTAATGTTTTTTTTCTAAGCAAATATATGATTATTCATTAAAATCACATTATTTAGTTCCGTACCTCAGTAACCCCTCAACCCCGTTACACACATCATTCTCCCCCATAAAAATAATGAATTGATCCTTACGTGACATCAACAACTGGAAGTGACATCATATAAGTCTTCTGAACAACATTGTGTGCAGACACAGGTAAATTACCACCTTCTCTTATAATTATAACTTATTTATATTGTGATATTGTGGTTGTCAAGCTTAACGACTCAACCCCGTTACATCAAATAAAGATAGAAAACTATTACTTGTGAAAATGAACTTTGTTATTTTAACAATATACATGATTTCTTAATATCATGCATGCCAAGTGCTCTCCTGTTACTCACTACATGTAGAGCAGTGGCCATTTTGAGCAAAAAATCACAACCCCGTCACACTCAACCCCGTTACTTCTTCGATCATAACAGGGTTGTGAGATTGGGATGGGGTTGTGTTTAACACTTTGGTTCTGAAGTTATCCAGTAATTTAAATTAATTATTATATTTGATCAAAAGTCTTTTACCACAGGCATATGTTGAGCGTAGTAATGTCAATGTTAAAGCTGTGTGTGTGTGTGTGTGTGTGTGCGTGTGTGTGTGTGTGTGTGTGTGTGTGTGGGCATGTTTTTGTGAAATATCAGGACACAAATGTGTATAATGACATGGGTATGACACAGGTATTACAAAAAGAGGGTGAAATATGAGGACGTTCCCCATGTCCTCACTTTTCAAAATGCTTATAAATCATACAGAACAAGTTTTTTTTCACAGAAAGTGAACTGCACAGTCTCCTGTGAGGGTTAGGTTTAGGGGCAGGGGCAGGGTAAGGGGATAGAAAATACGGTTTGTACAGTATAAAAACCATTACGCCTATGGAATGTCCTCACATTTCACAAAAACAAACATGTGTGTGTGTGCATAATGTGTGTTCTGCCTAGATTTTCACATCTCAATGTTAAGTATTGCTCTGAAAGAATGTTTGATTTAATGATTTAAACATCTACAGACATCTATGAGTCTGAGATGGCACCGACAACAGCAGCAGAAAGGCAGAGGCAGTATCGTGCATGCCTAAATGCTGATCCTGAAAAAAGGGAGAAATACCTGAAGAATGAGCGCCAGAGATGGAGAAAAAAATGTAGAGACAGGGAAAAAGAAAGGAATCAATGAGATGAGTGAAAGACAACAGTGGTTGAAGCGTAGAAAGTGGAGAGAAGCTTACAAAAGAAGCAAGGAGAGGAGAGAAGCACTGAAGAACTTAAAGGGTTCGTTCACCCGAAAATGAAAATTCTGTCATTAATTACTTACCCTCATGTCGTTGGACACCCGTAAGACCTCCGTTCATCTTCAGACACAAATGAAGATATTTTAGTGTAAATCTGATGCTCTGAAAGTCCTCCATTGACACAATGCACTTTACACTCTCAAGACCCTTAAAAGGCACTAAAGACGTCGTTACAAAGTCCATCTCACTACAGTGGTTCTACAATAACTTTATGAATCGGCGAGAATAGTTTTTGTGCCCAAAAAAACCCTAAATATCGACTTGCATAGTGATGACGATTTCAAAACACGGCCAAAACACTCATGAAGCTTCGAAGCGTTATGAATCAGTGAGTCGTGTTTTGAAATCGTCATCACTATATAAGTCGTTATTTAGGGTTTTTTTGCGCACAAAATCTATTCTCGCCGATTCATAAAGTTATTGTAGAGCCACTGTAGTGAGATGGACTTTGTAACGACGTCTTTAGTGCCTTTTAAGGGTCTTGAGAGTGTAAAGTGCATTGAGCCAATGGCCTTTCAGAGCCATCAGATTTCAACTAAAATATCTTCATTTGTGTTTCGAAGATGAACGGAGGTCTGACGGGTGTCAAACGACATGAGGGGAAGTCATTAATGACAGAATTTTCATTTTTGGGTGAACTAACCCTTTAACCACTCCTCCACAAAGTCCAGATCATGCCCCAAGACAGTATCCACAGCCAGAATCTTCAAGGTAGAGCAATGAGCGGTTAAGAGTGTTGGTAAATGACTAGGCTGAGTGATAGAAAGTGTTAGAAAATTAAACGTATAGTTAAAGGTGCAGTGTGTACATTTTAACGGCATCTAGTGGTGAGGTCTCCCTTTCAAAGCTCATAGAGAAGCTACGGTGGCGACACAGGACAAAGATGCCGTCATCTGAGACAGCAGAGAGTAGCTAACGCTCTGTAGAGCAGTTTGTCCGTTTAGGGTTACACAGTGCACCTTTAATAAAAGTACTATTAGTTGTTTAGGTTGTATGTTATCGTTTTACTGACTGAAAAACCATCTGATTGATGGCTGCTCGTCGTTTTGACAGCCATCCACCAGATTCCTTTTTCTGGGACAGACTTTGAATGCCACAAAGCACACATGCACATGCACACGCACACACACACACACAAACACACACACACAAACACATGTTCACACAAACACACGTTCTCTCACACACACACACACACACACACACACACACACACACACACACACACACACACACACACACACACACACACACACACACACACACTATACTATGTTATTGTGTACATTTATTATTTTCCTGCAGTTGGGTTAATAAAACTCAGTTCAATTGCAATTTATATCTGTTGTCTTTCTTGGTTACATTATGAAATAGTGTTTGTAGAAAATATTTAATTGAATTTGAGTAACTGAGTAACTATTTATATGTCAAGCTGTATTTGTCTCTTCAACCCCGTTACCATATTCAACCCCGTTACCCCAGTCTCAACCCCGTCACACCTACATTTTTTAAATTTTTTTTATTAAGTGTATAAAAAAGTAAATACATTTTTGTTGAACTCAATCTGAAATGTTCAGAGCAATCATAACAATACTGATTTTAGTTAAAATTCTGAAGTTAAGATGCATCTTTGATCCAAAATGATGAGGTTCCTGTTACAAAAAGGGCCCATTTCAGACTTTAGTACAGCAAAAGTATGACATTTTATGCAACTTTTATATTTGCAATTACTGAATTAGTGGGAGGGACATCTGATTAATAGGAAAATGTTGATTTCATTACAAATACATTTTATAATCGCATTCAGAGAGCTCCCATAGTGTCCATAACGGGGTTGAGGATTAATAGTGCCCATATCTTGAAAAAGTAAACAATAATAATAGGGATTTGATGCCTGAGATGGGAAAATATATTTTTCTGCAAGTTAAATCAAGCGCCAGCGTTAGTTCTGGCAGGCCACGTAGTCAAGCTCCGCTATCAGCTGATTGGGAAATTCTAACTCCGCCCCTCTTTCAGCTGATCTGTTTCAGCTGATCCTATGCTCTCAATTGGCTTCTCTCAAACAGGGCGGCTTACTTAAGCATAGCTTCACTTCAATCTGCCTGCTTGGACGCTTCTGCTGCATGCTGCTTTGCAATCAGGATAAGAATTTATGGTTTTCCTATGCTTTATCATCTATGCATTTTGTGCAGTCTGCTTTATCAAATCACCAAACCATACACAAGGCTTTTTAAAGTGCAATTGCCTTTCACGTTGTATTCATGTATCAAACGGAGCTACAGCAATTCTATGTTCGTTTTGAGTGAGATAAGTAGGCTATGTGTTGGCTAATGATTCAATCACGCAATGTGAGCATTATTTTGGCAAATATGTATTCAATATTTACATACTTGCGTAAGACGAACGTGAGCTGCAGCTGCATTTTCATCAGAATTATACCAGGACATGTACTATTTCATAACTATGGGAGCAGTAACAATTATGACCATGTGTTGGATACTTTCGTCAGCTCATTACTAGACTAACTGCTGTCTCGTACGAATGATTTATTTATTTATTTATTTATTTTTCCCAGCTTACCCGAGTATGGCGGTTCAAGTCTAACGTTACAAGCTATTTCCTCAACGAAAGCAACCCCACTTGCTGAGCCTGTTATTTTATCATTTGGCAAACGTTTTACTGGGTTTTGTGTCTCGGGCTCTGGGATATGTGCTCCATTGCAGCGATGGGTGGCGGCCGATCGTCATGAACGTGATCCTGAGAGGTGGTCGTCAGAGAGGTATTTATTAGTTAAAATCACTCACTGCTCAAATGCATGTTTTGCTTAAAACAAGATTTGTCAGGAGCTAATTAAATGTGGAATTCGGCAAGCAAAACTGAATCATATCACAAGGAATTGAGTAGTGCGAAATATAGCGAGAGCAATTCACCCCCACACGGTTCACCTCACATTCATTCAGGTTGTAAACGTAAACTCGCGTTTTCGTCGCATGGTTCACAAACTGTCTAATTTGGAGTTTGCATCGCTGCATTATTTTCATGGACTCTCTGAAGGTATACTAATATGTTATGTGGCTGACTCAAGAACAATTTCAGAGAAATTTGCACTCCACAAATTAAGTATATCAAGCCTATGTCTCAGCTGGCAATTTCACACTCATTCATCCGTCTTCACGAAGCTAAGTTTATTTTTAACTCTGTTAAAATTATCAGGTCATTTGCAACGTAATTGACAATGGTATCTGCATTGCTTAAGCTTAGTCGTTTTCAGTAAAATGCTAGGCTTATGGATATTGTTCTTGTCTCTATAGTTGGTATTTGTAAATTGTAACTCATTTTAAGCTAAAGTTGATATGGGGAATTTTGTCTAAACTATAGTTGAGATTGGGAACACATTTGTCTTAAAGCTATTATTAATATTGGAAGTGCTCGTTCTTAAAGCTATATCTAATATTGAGTGCTTGCCTTTAAAGCTATACTTATATTGGAAATGCTTGTTATTAAAGCTATAACTAATATCGGAAGCCCTTGTCTTAAAGCTATAATATTGGAAATGCTTGTTCTTAAAGCTATAATTAATGTCAGATATGCTGTTATTAAAGCTATAATTAATATTGGAAGTGCTCATTCTTAAAGCTATAATTAATATAATATTGAAAGTGCTCATTTGTAAAGCTATAATTAATATCGGGAGTGCTTTTCCTTAGAGCTATAATTAATATCGGAAGTGCTTGTCTTAAAGCTATATTAATTTTCGGAGTGCTCCTTCTTAAAAGCTATAATTAATATTGGAAATGCTTGTCTTAAAGCTACAGTTACTATCGGAAGTGCTTGTTCTTAAAGCTCTAATTAATATTGGGAATGCTTGTATTAAAGCTATAATTAATATTGGGAATGCTTGTATTAAAGCTATAATTAATATTGGGAATGCTTGTATTAAAGCTATAATTAATATTGGGAATGCTCGTTCTTAAAGCTATAATTAATATTGGGAATGCTTGTCTTAAAGCTATAGTTAACATCGGAAATGCCTGTTATTGAAGCTATAATTAATATCGGAAGTGCCTGTTATTAAAGCTATAATTAATATTGGGAATGCTTGTTATTAAAGTTATAATTAATATTGGGAATGCTCGTTATTAAAGCTATAGTTAACATCGGAAGTGCTTGTTCTTGAAGCTATAATTAATATGGGAAAAGCTTGTTCTTAAAGCTATAATTAATATCGGAAATGCTTGTTCTTGACCTACGGTAATATCGGAAGTTTTTGTTATTAAATCTATAATTAATATTGGAAATGCTTGTTCTTAAAGCTATAGTTAATATTGGGATATATGTGTGTTCTTAAAGCTGTAATATTGGAAGTGCTTGTTGTTATAGCTATAGTGATATTGGGAACATGCTCGGTAAAACTATAAGTATATTGGAAATAGCTTGTTGTTAAAGCTATAGTGTCGGGAACATGCTTGTCTTAAAGCGATATAGCTACTGGAAAACTACGTTTTCTCAAGCTATAGATGTTGGAAATGGGCTTGTCTTAAAGCGATATCGTTAGCTATAGTAGAGTTTGGAAACATGCTCGTTTTAAAACTGTAGGTGCTATTGGAAACACTTGTTCTTAAAGTTATAACTAACTTTAGAGTAGAACTTTGGAGGTACTTTTCAGATTTGATTACCACAACACTATTTTTCTGGTGTATCAACTTGCACCGATTACTCTTTCACCCTTAGACTCACCCTAAATAATAAGCTTTTCCTCAAAGCTATAGGCACTATGGGAATTTGATATTATTAAAGCGGTAGTTTAAACCTGATATATTGCTAATACGTTTTACTCGCGGTCACATGACCTCACATTTCTTATGTATCAATTTATTCCTAGCACTTCAGCATAATCCTAAGCACACTAAACTGATAGGATAAGGGGATGAACGGCGTTTTATCTCTGAATCTGACTCTGCTTTGTCATCTATGTTAGCCTACCTGAGGAGCCATCCACAAGCTGTTCAACAGGATCCATTATTTGTCTTGGAGGAGGGAAAGCTTGTGCCCAGAGTCTGGTTTGCTTCCTGTCTCCGCCTGCTATGCCTACCGCAAGCTTCACTCAGAGCATTATACAGCTCATTCTCTGTGCATAGAGGCTGCTACAACTGCAGCTTCCTGCAACTGCAACTCCAGTCTCTACATTGAGGCCATGAGGCTATTTGTCTTCAGCACCTTATGATCGTTATATTTGGCCCGATGTGTGAGCCATCCATTAGAAACCTATGAGTGCTGCTCCATATATAAATATAAATTACTTATATTATTAGCGGTTACATTCATCATGCTAGCTTCACGTAGATCGATTAGATCTTACAATTAAAATCAGTTAGACGACCTTCTCGGAACGCTTTTTTATTTATTGGATCCTCCGTGGCACTTCGATTAGAAGGAAGAGCCAGGGAGGATTGCCCGGTATGGTCTGTTGGGGGGATTTTCGCTACTTTCCAGTCTATTAAATAGGAGGATTGCCCCTAGAAGCTGCTGCTGTTCCCTGTTTTTGATTTCATGGAGCTCACCATGATAACGAAGGGAAATTAAGAACAGCGCCATATCGCCTATTTACTATTTATTTACTTGTATCATTAACTGTAGCTACATTCCTCGTGCTAGCTTCACATAGATTACATTTTCTCATCTTCGTATCCTCTGCTGTCTCTTCAATCAGCTGGAAGAGCCAGGGAGGATTGCCTGGTATGGTCTGTTGGGGGATTTTCTCTGCCCTCCCAGTTAAATGGGAGGTCGTCCCCAGAATCTGCTGCTCTTCCCTGTCTTGGCTTTTCATGGAGCTCATGAAAGGATGGGGAATTTAGAACAGAGCCATACCGCCAAATCTAAATCTTTACAAAATATGCAATTAAAATTTTTTACTAAATGTTTGTCTATTGTGTTTTTTGACTTTAGTGGACCTGACAGAAGTATGTCATTTATGTTGTGGGGTGTTCAGAAAAGTAATACATTTTAGTAAAAAATCTAAAAATGTGTAAGTCCAAATCGTACCGGTTTCGTGGAATGACTCAATTAATGACAGAATTTACATGTTTGGGTGAACTAACGTTTAACTGGACATTAAATGTTAAGTGTTAATTCTATTTTTATATAAAATTGGCAAAACTGAGAAATCTGATTTATCTGTTAAGTGTATTCACTTACTTTTATCATTCTCTTCTTTAATATTTTCTGGTATGGGAAGCTGTTGTTCTCCAGCCGTTCCAAGCATTCAGCACATTTTTCTGTTTAAAAGGGAAAAAAGAGAGTATTTTCAATCCCCTTGATAAATCTAAAAGAACAACCATCTCATTACAGTCAAGAGAACGGAGCCAGAGCTCTTTCATAAAGTTACTCAGTTAAAATACAATATTTAATTTAAAACAAATAATTTGACCTTTAATATATGTCAACTAACATAATTTGCCATCTTTTACTTAGATACTTCACCTTTGTGCATCTTGTCTTCTCTCCTTTTTTTAGTTGGCTCTAGGAATTAAAGATTATAATGTTAAAACATCATGGAAAAATAATTTTCACATTGTTGTTTAAAACTTGGTGCATCATTTTACCTTTCTTTCTTTTTGTGGCACTTGATGGTTTTAGCTTGTGGAACTTGAGTGTGGAAGTCTCCGGCTGTGGGTCCGGCTGTGGCGGGGAAGCGGTGTTGGGCTGCTGCAGGTGTGGCGGGGCAGCGGTGCTGGGCTGCTGCAGGTGTGGAGGAGCAGCGGTGCTGGGCTGCAGCAGGTGTGGAGGAGCAGCGGTGCTGGGCTGCTGCATGTGTGGAGGAGCAGCGGTGCTGGGCTGCTGCATGTGTGGCGGGGCAGCGGTGCTGAGCTGCTGCAGGTGTGGAGGAGCAGCGGTGCTGGGCTGCTGCAGGTGTGGAGGGGCAGCGGTGCTGGGCTGCTGCAGGTGTGGAGGAGCAGCGGTGCTGGGCTGCTGCAGGTGTGGAGGGCCAGCGGTGCTGGGCTGCAGTGGTGCTGGGCTGCTGCAGGTGTGGAGGAGCAGCGGTGCTGGGCTGCTGCAGGTGTGGAGGAGCAGCGGTGTTGGGCAGCTGCAGGTCTGGCGGGGCAGCAGTGTTGGGCAGCTGCAGGTCTGGCGGGGCAGCGGTGTTGGGCTGCTGCAGGTCTGGCAGGGCAGCGGTGTTGGGCTGCTGCAGGTGTGGAGGAGCAGCGGTGCTGGGCTGCTGCAGGTGTGGAGGGGCAGCGGTGCTGGGCTGCTGCAGGTGTGGAGGGGCAGTGGTGCTGGGCTGCTGCAGGTGTGGAGGGGCAGCGGTGTTGGGCTGCTGCAGGTGTGGCAGGGCAGCGGTGCTGAGCTGCTGCAGGTGTGGAGGAGCAGCGGTGCTGGGCTGCTGCAGGTGTGGAGGAGCAGCGGTGCTGGGCAGCTGCAGGTCTGGCGGGGCAGCAGTGTTGGGCAGCTGCAGGTCTGGCGGGGCAGCGGTGTTGGGCTGCTGCAGGTGTGGCGGGGCAGCGGTGTTGGGCTGCTGCAGGTGTGGAGGGGCAGCGGTGCTGGGCTGCTGCAGGTCTGGCAGGGCAGCGGTGTTGGGCTGCTGCAGGTGTGGAGGAGCAGCAGTGCTGGGCTCCTGCAGGTGTGGAGGGGCAGCGGTGCTGGGCTGCTGCAGGTGTGGAGGAGCAGCGGTGCTGGGCTGCTGCAGGTGTGGAGGAGCAGCGGTGCTGGGCTGCTGCAGGTCTGGCAGGGCAGCGGTGCTGGGCTGCTGAAGGTGTGGAGGAGCAGCGGTGCTGGGCTGCAGCAGGTGTGGAGGAGCAGCGGTGCTGGGCTGCTGCATGTGTGGCGGGGCAGCGGTGCTGAGCTGCTGCAGGTGTGGAGGAGCAGCGGTGCTGGGCTGCTGCAGGTGTGGAGGGGCAGCGGTGCTGGGCTGCTGCAGGTGTGGAGGGGCAGCGGTGCTGGGCTGCTGCAGGTGTGGAGGAGCAGCGGTGCTGGGCTGCTGCAGGTGTGGAGGGCCAGCGGTGCTGGGCTGCAGTGGTGCTGGGCTGCTGCAGGTGTGGAGGAGCAGCGGTGCTGGGCTGCTGCATGTGTGGCGGGGCAGCGGTGCTGAGCTGCTGCAGGTGTGGAGGAGCAGCGGTGCTGGGCTGCTGCAGGTGTGGAGGGGCAGCGGTGCTGGGCTGCTGCAGGTGTGGAGGGGCAGCGGTGCTGGGCTGCTGCAGGTGTGGAGGAGCAGCGGTGCTGGGCTGCTGCAGGTGTGGAGGGCCAGCGGTGCTGGGCTGCTGCAGGTGTGGAGGAGCAGCGGTGCTGGGCTGCTGCAGGTGTGGAGGGCCAGCAGTGCTGGGCTGCAGTGGTGCTGGGCTGCTGCAGGTGTGGAGGAGCAGCGGTGCTGGGCTGCTGCAGGTGTGGAGGGGCAGCGGTGCTGGGCTGCTGCAGGTGTGGAGGAGCAGCGGTGCTGGGCTGCTGCAGGTGTGGAGGGGCAGCGGTGCTGGGCTGCTGCAGGTGTGGAGGGGCAGCGGTGCTGGGCTGCTGCAGGTGTGGAGGAGCAGCGGTGCTGGGCTGCTGCAGGTGTGGAGGGCCAGCGGTGCTGGGCTGCAGTGGTGCTGGGCTGCTGCAGGTGTGGAGGAGCAGCGGTGCTGGGCTGCTGCAGGTGTGGAGGGGCAGCGGTGCTGGGCTGCTGCAGGTGTGGAGGGGCAGCGGTGCTGGGCTGCTGCAGGTGTGGAGGGGCAGCGGTGTTGGGCTGCTGCAGGTGTGGAGGAGCAGCGGTGCTGGGCTGCTGCAGGTGTGGAGGGGCAGCGGTGTTGGGCTGCTGCAGGTGTGGCAGGGCAGCGGTGCTGAGCTGCTGCAGGTGTGGAGGAGCAGCGGTGTTGGGCAGCTGCAGGTCTGGCGGGGCAGCAGTGTTGGGCAGCTGCAGGTCTGGCGGGGCAGCGGTGTTGGGCTGCTGCAGGTCTGGCAGGGCAGCGGTGTTGGGCTGCTGCAGGTGTGGAGGGGCAGCGGTGCTGGGCTGCTGCAGGTGTGGAGGAGCAGCGGTGCTGGGCTGCTGCAGGTGTGGAGGAGCAGCGGTGCTGGGCAGCTGCAGGTCTGGCAGGGCAGCGGTGTTGGGCTGCTGCAGGTGTGGAGGGGCAGTGGTGCTGGGCTGCTGCAGGTGTGGAGGAGCAGCGGTGCTGGGCTGCTGCAGGTCTGGCAGGGCAGCGGTGTTGGGCTGCTGCAGGTGTGGCAGGGCAGCGGTGCTGAGCTGCTGCAGGTGTGGAGGAGCAGCGGTGCTGGGCTGCTGCAGGTGTGGAGGAGCAGCGGTGCTGGGCTGCTGCAGGTGTGGAGGAGCAGCGGTGCTGGGCAGCTGCAGGTCTGGCGGGGCAGCAGTGTTGGGCAGCTGCAGGTCTGGCGGGGCAGCGGTGTTGGGCTGCTGCAGGTGTGGCGGGGCAGCGGTTTTGGGCTGCTGCAGGTGTGGAGGGGCAGCGGTGCTGGGCTGCTGCAGGTCTGGCAGGGCAGCGGTGTTGGGCTCCTGCAGGTGTGGAGGGGCAGCGGTGCTGGGCTGCTGCAGGTGTGGAGGGGCAGCGGTGCTGGGCTGCTGCAGGTCTGGCAGGGCAGCGGTGTTGGGCTCCTGCAGGTGTGGAGGGGCAGCGGTGCTGGGCTGCTGCAGGTGTGGAGGAGCAGCGGTGCTGGGCTGCTGCAGGTGTGGAGGAGCAGCGGTGCTGGGCTGCTGCAGGTCTGGCAGGGCAGCGGTGCTGGGCTGCTGCAGGTGTGGAGGGGCAGCGGTGCTGGGCTGCTGCAGGTGTGGAGGAGCAGCGGTGCTGGGCTGCTACAGGTGTGGAGGAGCAGCGGTGCTGGGCTGCTGCAGGTCTGGCAGGGCAGCGGTGCTGGGCTGCTGCAGGTGTGGAGGGGCAGCGGTGCTGGGCTGCTGCAGGTGTGGAGGAGCAGCGGTGCTGGGCTGCTGCAGGTGTGGAGGAGCAGCGGTGCTGGGCTGCTGCAGGTGTGGAGGAGCAGCGGTGCTGGGCTGCTGCAGCTGTGGTCTAGTCCCCTTCTTCTCTCTCTGAAAATGAACTTTGAGATGACAACAAAGTTTTAAAATTATAGCAAAAACAAAAATGTTTACAGTAAAGTAAGCATTATATCAGTATTTTGATTAAGAAATTATAACTGGATCCTTTGTAAAACTGATAAATTACCCAACCTAGTGCACTGCACACTTACAAATAAACGCACACTCTACAATAAATGATTGTAAGTATTATAAAGTTATTTAAATCTAATGCAAGAAAAAGCAAGAAAATTCAAGAAAACAAACTTTTTAATACTGCTTCATAAACGGTCTTCAACCTCTGGAGGAGATCCTCATCTAAAACATGGTCACCACCTAAAATGGCATCAGCCACAATACTGTTTTCTTTAATCTTTCCAAGAAGCAGTATAGGATGGAGTTCAAGGGCAGCCAACTTGTCAAGCTGAAATAATAATAAAAAGATACATGTAACTAATTTATACACAAAATTCAGTAAGAAATCAGTTTGCTTGAAGTGAATACTTCAATCTACAGACAAAGGGCATGAACCATGAAAAAAGGGGAAGAACAAAACATATTTATTGTAGACTGTTTTCAATTAAATGATTTCATTAATTATTTAAACAGAAATTCCCTCTCCTTATGTTGCATGAGCAAGGTCCACTGTCAATATTACAAAATATTTAACATAACATTTAACATGTTACTGACATGTAACATTTCACATTTAGTTCTGGAAAAAAATAAGATATAATGTTAAGTGGTCTTTTATTTTTCTACAGAGCTGTATATGCTTTATTAATTATATTAATAAGTTAAATAATAAGTGGTCACTTATCATTACGAACATGCAGTTAAAACACTTACCAAACAATAACTGCTATTAATAACAACAGTCCTGTTGCAGTTTTTTTGTACTGAAGCAGCCCAATCAGATTTCTTTAATTTAAATCTGTCCCTCTTTTTTTGCAGTTTTGCCTTGTAGGGCTGGCAAGTCTTACATGCAGGACATGTCTTGAAGGCCACATTGATAATGGCCTTGCAACTCTGGCACATCTTTTTCGTGCTCCTGGGCATTCCTGGACAGAAAAAAAGAGCAATATTAGCAATAGTATATCAAGTGTCTGTAAAATAAATAAATACATATAAATAAATAAATGCTATAAAAAATATTTACTTGATTGACACTGTTTATGTACTGATGAAATAAAGAACTATGATAGGGGGTGCTACCCAAAGCTGTCTGCTAGCATGTACATAAATGGACAATGAACTTAATCTGTTATCTCTAATGTATTTGATGTCACAATTACATTCGATTATATTAAAGACTTGAACCTACCCAAATCTTGTTGCAAACTGTCGTGTAATTTTTTTTCTGTGTAAAACTAAATGTGGATTAAAATTACAATGTGCAGATTCGTTCAATGTGAATGTTACGTTAGTACGCAAAAAATAATGACAAAACATTTCCCCGCCCCATTCAGTCTGAACTGTGACGTCAAACGAATATTTTGCGTATTGCGCATTTTAGAACCCCTTCAATAATAATAATAATAATAATAATATCGGTAAAATATGCGCTATGACAAAAAATATTCCCTTCATTTTTCATTTTATTTAAGAGACTATACAGTTGCAATAGCCTACACTACAAATAAATGTACAATTATATCATAATCATAAACAAAAATCAAGTATGACTAAACAAATTAATATATGGTCGTCAATCATTTAAAAAAAATAATTAACATTTCATTTATTGTATTAGGCCTAACGCTAGGCCTGCCTAGTAATTTTTGGTAGGCATCATAAGCAAATATGACATACATTCCTAAATTTTGACTAATTACAGAGAAGCAAGCGTACTGAAAACAAAAGAGATCAATTGAGATCATGGGGTCAATTTAGAATGTTTTATTTAACGTTACTAGGCTTAAGGGTGTCCACTGGTAAACTACTGTACGTTTCACCGAGTACATATTAACCACCTGACTAAACGTTCTGACAAAACTATCGTTAATTATTTATGCTTTCGATATCTTATATTCGGCTTACATTTAACTTTGTAATGCTTATTGAGACACCAGAGACACATATACAATTATTTATTGCTGGCCTTTCAAGAATAGTTTGCCAACTCATTTTGTGCGTTTTAGTACGTAATCAACATTTCATTTGCGCGCAATTCCCCTCCGTTTTATTTCAATAAACACAGAAAACTAAAACATACACATACATTTTTATAATTTGTTGTTCCGTTTGCGAGGCAATAACCAACTGTATCGGTTAACAACGTAACTTACCTCGGTGAACTTGAAGTGCGATCCACCCTGACAGTATGGTCATGTTTTCCTTAGACACGCATCCTTGGCACCTCAAAAGCTCGGAATTAATTAATTGATATTTAACTTCGTATATACTGAGAAGACTGAACATCATTTACTGATATTGAAGCCTTTATAACCTTTAATAAACACGCATCTGGAAAGGAGAAAAACTGATACCACTTAGCGCCTCTAGTGGACGTTTCACCCGAAAAGTGCAGGGAAACGTACCTGGAGGTACATATTTGAGGGTTTGCAAAAATGTAGGCAGAGTCACGTATTTGCAATGAGCCTGGGTTGGTTTATTTTGTTTCACAGGTCGCCTGAAGCTGAACCCTCTGATAATAAATGTGAGCAGAAAAGAAGTGGAGACAGCCCTTGGCAAATGGTTCGTCAACGCAAGGGACAGGAATGGCAACCGTGCCTCGAGAGCCCAGCGGGACCTTGAGCGGAGGTCAGTACAGGCTAAATGATAAATTAGGAGTCAAAATGATCAATTATACATTTATTTAAAATATGATTATATAGAATATTCTAGTTGTATACTGTTTAAGCACTTTATTTGTTGCACTTTATTTGTTTCTGATGGACCATGTGGTGGGAGGCTTTGAATGAAGAATAATGTCCTTCCCTAACTAATCTTGTGTCGTTTTTGGCTGAGCATAAATCATTAAGTGCTCTTAAGAATACAATTATTCATAACATAGGCTAGGTTTCAGGTAAGAATTAGTTTAATACCATTCTAATCAAAATATCAATCAACCTGCCTACCTTAATCAACCTTAAACACTGCTCTATGAATAAGGCTTTATTGTGGTCATTTAGGCACAACAATAGTTTTCTGGTTGAATGTTTAAGTCCAGAAGGCTCTACAAGTCAATGATGGCGAACATGAAGTTCAAGTATTGCACATCTTTAGCAGACCAAACCAAAATCCACTAGAATACAGGAAATCATATCTACTTAATCTAAAATGTCCTGGTGGTGGACCTTCAGCTATGTCTGCTTCACTATCTCCAGTGGGCTGCACATATCGACGGCTTTGGGCCTCCCCACAATCCACCAGAATGCAGGGTACAACATGGGTACAACATCAAATTAATTCCAATTCTCTGATCTCTGAGCCACCAACTTTTGTGGCTGCGTGTGCGGCATAATTTTGATCTCCCCAGACAAAATCTCACTCCAAGGTTTTTTTATAAGTTGGCAGGTATGATATTGCCAACCGAGAGTGAGTCGGGGTGGCGGAGGGATGCAGAAAAATGTGGAGGTAACGAGGGGTGAGTCGGCTCTCGGCTGTTTATGATTAGAGACCATTTGAACACGCTCCTCACAAACTTTGTTTATGAAAGTTTGATGACCAGCTGTCCTTCAGAGAACACATTTCTAAGACAGCTCGCTCATGCCGGTTTGCGCTGCATAACATCAGGAAGATCAGACCGTTCCTAACAGAACACGCAACACAGCTTCTCGTCCAGGCCCTGGTTATCTCTAGACTTGACTACTGCAATGCGCTTCTGGTTGGACTCCCCTCTTGTGCGATCCAATCACTTCGAATGATCCAGAATGCAGCAGCACGTCTTGTCTTCAACGAGCCCAAAAGGACCCACACCTCTCTTCATCTCCCTGCACTGGCTACCACTCGCTGCTCGCATCAAGTTTAAGGCGCTGACCCTTGCATACAGAGCCACCACGCGCTCAGCTCCTGCTTACTTTGACTCCATTCTACAAATCCACAACCCCCACCAGAAGCCTTCGCTCAGCAAAAGAACGACGGCTTGTGGTCCCATCACAGAGGGGGAAAAAATCCCTTTCCAGAACATTTTCACTCAACGTTCCCAGTTGGTGGAATGATCTTCCCAACACCATCCGAAACGCAGAATCATTGACATCATCCGAAAGTCACCTTAAAACTCAGCTCTTCCGCGAGCACCTAACCTCATAAAAAAAATAAAATTAAAAAAAAAAAAAATGATTTCCTCTTTCTCTTCCTTCTTCCCTCCCTACTCTAGCCTGTACTACACTGAGCAATGTACACGGTCTCAGGATCTCAGGCTCTTATTCCGCTTCTCGACTCTTCATGACCAATCGCTTCATGTACCCCAAGTTGTAAGTCGCTTTGGATAAAAGCGTCTGCTAAATGCATAAATGTAAAATGTAAATGTAATGTAAATGAAACATAATTTTTGCTTGAATTCTGCAATCTCTCGAGATGAAGACATGTAAGAGGCTGACAATTAGCTGAACATATACTAGTTTAACTAGTGACACTTGGCCTACTTTTTAAAATCTTTATTTGAATATGGCAACTTTCTTATTTTAAAAACTTTGGCAACATGAAACCTCATTTTACAATATTTCTATAATTAAATCACTGAAAGAGACCCCTCCCCTATCAGCCAATCACTGTGGGCATAGTTATAGTAAACGTGATGACTGTCACAGCCACGTTCTGTTTTGTTCATGGACTTTCAATGTGTTTTCATTTGTCACATGGTTTTTTGTTCTGTTTCCCGCCACTCATCAGTTCCCATGGGTACAATCGTTAGTCTAGTTCTGTTCAGCTGTGTCTTGTTCATTATCTTGTTTTCCGTTTGCTATTTAGTTCTCCCCTTTCTCTCAGTCTTTGTCCGATCTCCGTTGTGTGTACCTACCTGCCTGTTCCTGAGAATAAACTCCATTTTGAACTTCATTCTTCTTCTGTCGTCTTCCTACCTGCACACAGCCCTGACAATGACATCCTCCATAGCAACAAGGTCACCCCTTTACGCCCTTACTCTTAGTTTAAGACTTCTCTCTATTCCTGATTAAAGTTGCTCTCATCAGCTTTGTGAATAGGTTTTAAGAGAGAACTCTTAGCTAAGAACTTTTACTGCCATTTAGGAGAACTCTCAGTGCTAAGATCAAATGTTTTGTGAATTCGGCCCCTGCTCTTATATCTTCTTTAGTGATGTGATCAATTTCATGCAGCAGCCACCTAATCTTATCCCGTGTCTGTCTGTCACGTACAAATCCTGTCTGGAGTGACTCGACTAATTCTGCTATTATATCTTCACATCATTTAGCTAATATAGAGATCCAGTGAGACGTGTTCGAGTTTGTCGCAAAGGTCCTTGAAATTTGGTCATTTGGAAACTCTTGGTAGTTTGACTTTTTAAACTAGTTTAAAGACGACAACACTGATGTGGAAAACAAGAGAAACTGTAACTGTGATGTTGTGGCAGAAATGTGGGATATTCACATATAATTTTGTTATATTATTAATGTAGATGCATTAAATGTATTAAAGGAGCAATGAAATAGGCCTTTAGGCAAAATTACAAAAAGTGTTGTTTTATGCTAACAGTTTTGTGCATTAGTATTTATCCTAAATGTGTTTATATACTATCCGTCAGTATAGTGACAGCATTTCTCTTGGACATGTGGCAGTATTGGACACATTTGTAACGGGAACAAGAGGGGATCAGTCTCGCCTGTCATGTTGGGACAGGTGTTCTGGTGGGTGGTGTACAAAGGTGGTTGTCCAGCAAAGATCTCTGAGGAATTCCTTCCACAGGCCTCTGTGTTTGCAGACATGTACCAGCAAGACATGGGGCCCCAACATTGGGACAGATCCCTTCTCTTGTGAGGAAGACCGAACCCGAGCAGAGGAAGATTTTGCTCATCATTACACTGAGCTGTAAATTATGACTTCACGCCATTTAAAGAAGCCATATTACACCTCATAAATGTGACAAGACATCATTCATGGAGATTTCTTTAAGACATTTTCACAAAACTAACATTTATTACAAATGTCTGTGAACAATAATTTTCCAGTCTAATGCCTAGTTCAGACTGCACGATTTTCAAACTCGTCGGATCACAGTTCTTTTCACACTGCAGGACTATCTGGGCCAGCACTCAGTCACTGCTGTGTTCACACTGACCGATGGATCGGCGACAGGGGGTTTCACACTGCATGACTGTACAAGAGGAATAATCGCAGATATCTCTGTCCTGTCTGCGAATCACAACAAAACATACGCGAGAAGTGAGAAGGAAACAACGCGAGATCACACGTGCGTCAGACCGGAGTTGTCGCGCGAGACTGGAATTGTTATTAAAAATATAGACTGCAGTGCAGAAACTTCCAAATTGTCTGTGTGCTGATTTGCAGCAAAAGGAGAAAAAGAAACAAGATTATGGTGGAAGAAATGGTTGGGGAGACACAGGGAGCAAGGATAGTGTTCTGCAAAGAGAGTTGGAGGTACATAAATAGTTTTGCAATGTGCTACTGTTGCGGTCAGTCAAGTAAATGTTTGTGCTTTGTTTCTGCTTGATATAACTGTAAATATATATATTAAAAATACTGATATTCTGGCCTATAACTCCTCCCCGAACCTCCCTTTGTCCTGTATCTTGTTCTCTCATTGGCTGTCGATCATCGCCGATTTATTTTTCAGTCAGAACTAATTTCACACAGCAGGAGTTTGAATCGCTGACAGGTCCAGATATTTAGCATGCCAAATATCTCGCGGGCGTCGGCGAGTCTCTCTGATCGCGTCTTTGATCATTCACACTGCGTGATTGTCACTCACGTGCACGAGCACCGATTTGCCTATGATTTCGTGAATTTGTCGGCGATTTCGCAAAACCTGTCGGCGAGTCAAAATCGGGGCTAAAATCGTGCAGTCTGAACTCGGCATTAGTGGCTACACCACCCCTCACAAATGGACCACCAGCCCATACTGTACAGGAAGCACAAATGCCAGCTTGAGCCCCCCAGCACAGACGGGACCTACAGCAAACACTCCCCGCGGACCAGTTCAGCCCAGCGGTTTAGCAGTGAGGGATGGGACACTTGTGAAGAAATGCAAGAATATCAGAAGGTGCAGGAAAGCATGATACAATCTCTTCTGCAGCAGAGAGAACATAATAGTGCGGTTCCTGTCTTGCCTGAGGGGGTCACCTTTCCATTGAATGATATGGAGTTAAAGATCTGTGAGTCTGACCTACAGAAAAACATTGCAAGTTTTCGCTTATAAAAGCAAACAGTATGGATTTCTAGAATTACCCACTGGATTTATTTAAGCCACTCTAACCTTTATACAGGTTTGAGAGCCACTGTTTAATGTAACTTGCATTTTTCATGCATTTAGATTACGGGTCATGCTCTAATGAATGCAGGAGCATCCTCTACTTAAACCTGTTTATTTTATTTCACAGGTCGCCTGAAGCAGAACCCTCTGATAAAAAATGTGAAGTGTAGACAGCCCTTGGCAAATGGTTCGTCAACGCAAGGGACAGGAATGGCAACCGTGCCTCGAGAGCCCAGCGGGACCTTGAGCGGAGGTCAGTACAGTCACATGTGCAAGTTGCATACTGTAATAGATCTGGGTTGAAAATATAGATTTCCTGATCCGAGGGGATCGAGGGCTCTGAGCTTGGAATTTAACCCAAAACCCAGACTTCTGCCCCGTATCGCCAACCGAGAGTGAGTCGGGGTGGCGGAGGGATGCAGAAAAATGTGGAGGTAATGAGGGGTGAGTCAGCTCTCGGCTGTTTATACCCCCTCTTGCGCTGATTGGAGACCATTTGAACACGCTCCACACAAACTTTGTTTATGAAACATAATTTTTGCTTGAATTCTGCAATCTCTCGAGATGAAGACATGTAAGAGGCTGACAATTAGCTGAACATATACTAGTTTAACTAGTGACACTTGGCCTACTTTTTAAAATCTTTATTTGAATATTGTTCTCAGACATAACTACATAATTATTATGTGTTATTAGTACATTTCACATGAAAGTAATAAGAATAAATACTGATTCAGTGTGGTTTTTGTTACTCATTGATGCTGTCACGGGGTGAGGAATCACACGACAAGGCAGGCTCAGTGAAAAAGGCCCCGGAGGGTGGATTTTATTTACAGTGTAACGAAAAGGGTGAAAACAGTCAGTGAGCCGGTGTGTGATGGCTGGTGCTCCAAGTGCTCTGTGGTGCTCAATCCAGGTGAAAGTGGGGTCCAACGTGCTCCAGTGAGGTGGGCTGTCGGTCACTCGCTGCTTTCTGTGGAGAGGCAAGAGAGAGAGATTAGTCCAGCGGTACATCAGCTCGAGACCAGAGTCTGTCTTCTTGTACAGCCTCTGTGGCTTTTATCTCTCTCCCTCGATCGTGCGCAGCTGTGACCGATCAGCCCGCGATGAGGACGTGCAGGTGCCTCGTGTCTGTTGCCAGGGCGACGCTGATTCCTCTGGGGAGACTCGTCACATTCCCCCCCCCTAAGCGTCGTTCTGGTCCTGTGAGCATATGGAGACAGTAGGGGTGAAACAAGGGGAGGGTGGGGAATGACCCCTGACAGACCTGCATAAGCTGTCCAGATCCGTGAGAGGCCATCGGTGTTGGCGGCCCCGGCCCGATGACGTACCTCAAAGTGGAAGTCCTGGAGCGCTAGGAACCAGCGAGTCACCCTGGCGTTGGTGTCCTTGGCGCGGGCCATCCACTGTAGAGGCATGTGGTCGGTGACCAGGGTGAACTTGCGGCCTAGGAACTTGCGTACCGTAGCTCCAGGACTGCCCACTTGATGGCCAGGGCCTCCCTCTCGACAGCGGCGTACCTGCTCTCGGCCGGGGACAGCTTCCTGCTGATGAAGATGACCGGATGCTCATCACCTTCCTGGATTTGGGACAGGACAGCTCCCAGTCCTGTCTCGGAGGCATCCGTCTGCAGCAGGAAGGGGCAACCGAAGTCTGGAGCGCGGAGTACCGGCGACGACGTCAGGGCTGCCTTGACCCGGCCGAAGGCCTCCTCGAGGGCTGGGGTCCAGCACACCTTCTCCGGCTGCCCCTTCCTGGTCAGGTCTGTCAGGGGGGCGGCTAAAGAGGAGAAGTTGGGGATAAAACACCGGTAATACCCTGCCAACCCCAAAAAGGCTCGTACCTGGGTCTTCGTCTGGGGTCTCGGGGCGGAGTGGATGGCCTCTACCTTCTTCTCCTGGGGCTGGATGAGGCCCCTTCCGACTCGGAAACCCAGGTACTTGGCCTCGGAGAGGGCGAGATGACACTTGCGGGGGTTGGCAGTGAGTCCAGCCCGCCGGAGCTCCGAGAGCACCCTCCGCAGACATTCCAGGTGGTCCTCCCATGCCTCGGAATGGATCACCACGTCGTCGATGTAGGCCGCCGCGTAGGCCTGGTGGGGCCGTAGGACGATGTCCATCATTCTTTGGAAGGTCGCGGGGGCCCCGTGCAGGCCGAAGGGTTAGGCGGCTTCGTTCAGGCGGCGGAAGTCGTTACAAAAGCGGAGGGTGCCATCCGGCTTCGGGACCATCACGATGGGGCTGGACCACGGGCTCCGGGATGGTTCAATTACCCCCAACTTCCGCATTTGTTGGATCTCTTCCTCAATAGCCTGCCGACGAGCCTCTGGGACACGGTAGGGCCGTTGCCTGACGACGATTCCTGGGGGTGTTCTGATGTCGTGTTGGTCTGCCCGGGCTGGGTAGAGAACACATCCTGGAACTGACTGACCAGGTGTGACCACGGACGTGTTCGATGAGATTGCGATGAGGAGCAGGCTGCTGCTCCCAAGCTTCTCGGGCGATGTCCAGAAGCCCCCGTGGTTGGCGGCCGAACAGGAGCTCGAAGGGGGTGAAGCCAGTTGAGGCCTGGGGTACTTCGCGGATCCCAAAGAGCACGTACGGGATCAAGAGGTCCCAATCCTGCTTATCCTCCGCCGTCACACGTCTCAGCATCTGCTTGAGGGTCTGGTTGAATCTCTCCACGAGCCCGTCCGTCTGAGGGTGGTAGACCGTGGTCCTCAACTGCTTCACCCGCAGCAGCCTGCAGAGATCTGCCATTCGCCGGGACATGAACGGGGTTCCCTGGTCAGTCAGTATCTCAGAGGGAATGCCCACCCGGCTGGCCAGCAGGAACAGCTCCTGGGCGATGGCCTTCGCAGTGGCCTTGCGGAGGGGAATCGCCTCGGGGTACCGGGTGCATTAGTCGACGATGACCAGGATGTGTTCGTGCCCGCGGGCAGACTTTGGCAACGGCCCCACTATGTCCATCCCAATCCGCTCAAAGGGCACCTCGATGATGGGCAGCGGAATGAGTGGGCTGGGGGGAGGAGTCCTGGGCGACGTGACTTGGCAGGTCGGGCAGGCCTGGCAGAACCTCTTCACCTCCGCCTCCAGCCCTGGCCAGAGGAACCGGTCACGGATGCGCTGGGTAGTGTTGCCTGCCCCGAGGTGACCTGCCATAGGATGGGAATGGGCTAAGGATAGTTTCGGTCTTGGTCCGGGGAACGACTAACAATTTTTTCTCCTCCCCCCTCCGCTGTGCGACACAGTATAGCAGGCCATTCTCAACGACAAAGTGCGGGAGAGGATGGGGCCGTGGGAGGACGTCCTTCCCGTCGATGACCCGCACTTGGGACCAACAGTGCTTCAGGCGATCGTCCTCCCGTTGTTCCTTGGCGAACGAGCCCCCTCCCGCAGCCTGCTGGTACACATCAAAGAAAGGATTAGTTGATTGGGAGGGGGACTCACCATCTCTCCCGCTGTCGGAGGTCAGTAGGGCTGGTCGGCGGCGGGGTCCACGCGGCCGTCTCCGTTTCCGACGGTTCCCCTCCCGGCTGGCAGGCTGAGTGGCGGCGGTGAGCAGGACATCGAAGCTCGGCCAGTCTCTTCCAAGCAGTACGGCCATCGGAAGGTCTTTTACCAGTCCGACTTCCACCGGCCAGGTGCCTTGAGGCGACGAGATGGTGACTCTATGGGCCGGTACTTGGCGAGTGTCTCCGTGCACACACGTAAACGGTAGGAAGCTCTTCTCGCCTCTTCGGGGCCCACACACCCCTGGCTGGATGAGGGTGACCGCACTGCCTGAATCCAGCAGGGCTCGGAACCGCCTCCCTTCCATGACCACGTCCGCTTCAGGGGCTCCCGATGGTATCCGCTGGTGGACGATGCAGCCTGCCAGCCACGCACGCGGAGGCGGCATGGGTTCGGCGCTGGGCATGGGCTCGTCTCGAGGCGGGGGAACCGTCGGCCTGCCAACTGGTCGCGGGGTGCCCTCGAGCGGGCGTCGCTCCTGGACCACCCTCCGGGGAAACGGCAACACTCGCTCCCCTGCCTCACGGTGATGGACGGCATCCGCTAGTTCGATCGCCTCCACCAGTTCCGAGGTGTTGGCAGGGTTCCTCATGCCCACCGCCTGCCTAACGGGACGGGGGAGAGCACGGAGGAGGCGATCGACCACCACTCGCTCCGCTACCTGAGCTGCCGTGGGCTTTCCTTCCAACAGCCAATGGTGCGCGATGCGGTTTAGGTCGGCGGCTTGGGCACGGGCTGGCACCCGAGGCTTATACTCCCATTCATGAAACTGTTGGGCGGCGCAGATGGATGATAGGCCCAGCCTCGCCAGGATCTCATGTTTGACTTCATCAGTTAGGCAACACGTGTCATTGGAGTTAGGCAACACGTGTCAGGAGCCACTCATCGCCATAATCATACTTTAGACCTAATATTGTCACATGGAATAAATGTTGATACCGTTGAAATTCTGCAGCAGAGCGATGACATCTCAGATCATTATTTAGTATCATGTATACTTAATTTAGCTAAGGTTGCAAAGCCGCCCCCTCGCTTTAAAAATGGCAGGACAATCACTGCCGCTACTAAAGATTGCTTTTTAAATAATCTCCCTCATCAGTATCATCTGCTCAGCATCCCAGATAGTATAGAAGAACTCGATGTTGCAACAGAAACTATTGACTCTCTCTTTTCCAGTACTTTAGACACAGTTGCTCCTCTGCGCTTAAAGAAGATTAAAGAAAATAGTCCAACGCCGTGGTACAACGAGCACACCCGGGCCCTTAAAACAGCAGCCAGAAAAATGGAGCGCAGCTGGAAGAAAACAAAATTAGGGGTATTTCGTAATTCGTGGAAAGAGCACATGATCACATACAGAAAGGCTGTAAAAACTGCTAGATCTGCTTATTTCTCAACTCTCTTGGAAGAAAACAAACACAACCCAAGGTATTTATTCGATACAGTGGCTAAATTAACCAAAAATAAAGCTCCAACTTCTGATGATTGTAAACAGCACAGCAGTAATGACTTTATGAACTTCTTCACATGTAAGATTGATAATATTAGGAAACATTTTTTAACCATGCAGCCGTCTAATACAGCATCACATCAGACAGAGCATTGTAGTGTCACTGAGGAAAAATTACACTCATTCACTGCTATAGGAGAAGAAGAATTGGCTAAACTCGTTAAATCATCAAAATCGACAACATGTACAGTATGCTCGACCCTATACCAACTAGGCTATTAAAAGAGATGCTACCAGAGGTCATAGATCCTCTTCTTAATATCATTAATTCATCTTTGTCATTAGGATATGTACCGAAAACTTTTAAGTTGGCTATTATTAAACCACTTATTAAAAAAACGCAACTTGATCCTACAGATTTAGTCAATTATAGACCAATCTCAAATCTACCCTTTCTGTCAAAAATACTTGAAAAGGCAGTGTCTTCACAATTATGTTCCTTTTTAGAAAGAAATGGTATCTGTGAGGATTTCCAGTCAGGATTTAGACCGTATCATAGCACTGAGACTGCTCTCGTCAGAGTTACAAATGATTTGCTCTTATCATCCGATCGTGGCTGTATCTCTCTATTAGTGTTACTCGATCTTAGCGCTGCATTTGATACTATCGACCACAACATTCTTTTGAATAGACTCGAAAATTATGTAGGTATTAGTGGAATTGCATTATCATGGTTTAAATCATACCTATGCGACCATTATCAGTTTGTAGTAGTAAACGAAGATATGTCACACCGATCGCAAGTTCAGTATGGATTACCACAAGGCTCAGTGCTAGGACCGCTACTCTTCACCCTGTACATGCTACCACTGGGAGATATCATTAGGAAGCATGGCGTTAGTTTTCATTGTTATGCTGACGATACTCAGCTCTATATTTCTTCACGCCCTAAAGAAACTTACCAATTCACAAGATTAACGGAATGCATAGCTGATATAAAACATTGGATGACTGGTAATTTCCTGCAACTCAATTCAGAAAAAACTGAATTTTTAATTATTGGACAAAAAAGCTCCACAAGTAGTAACCTAGAATACTGTCTAACACTTGATGGCTGTTCTGTCAAGTCCTCATCGTCAGTGAGGAACCTGGGTGTGCTCTTTGATACCAATCTTTCGTTTGAAAGCCACATTTCTAGCATCTGTAAAACTGCTTTCTACCATCTTAAAAATATATCTAAATTACGGCACATGCTCTCAATGCAAAATGCTGAACAGTTAGTTCATGCGTTCATGACCTCAAGGTTAGATTATTGTAATGCTCTACTGGGTGGTTGCCCTGCTCGCTTAATAAATAAACTCCAGCTGGTCCAAAACGCAGCAGCTCGAGTTCTTACTAGAACCAGGAAGTATGACCATATTAGCCCAGTTCTGTCAACACTGCACTGGCTGCCTATTAAACATCGCATAAATTTTAAAATCTTACTTATTACTTACAAAGCACTAAATGGTTTAGCTCCCCAATACTTGAGCGAGCTCTTAACATATTATACTCCATCACGTCTACTGCGGTCTCAAAATTCTGGCCAGTTGATCATACCGAGAATATCCAAATCAACTGCAGGCGTTCGATCGTTTTCCTATTTAGCACCTAAACTCTGGAACAGTCTTCCTAACATTGTTCGGGAAGCAGACACACTCTGTCAGTTTAAATCTAGACTAAAAACACATCTCTTTACTGTGGCATACACATAAAACACTTTTTCAATGAAATGATTGTTAGGCTGCATTAACTAGGTCAGGCGGAACCGGGAACACTTCCCATAACACCTGATGTACTCGTTACATCATCAGAAGAATGGCATCTACGCTAATGATAGTCTCTCTGTTTTATCCTGAGGTTTACTGCAGTCAGCCGGATCCGGGCCGTATCCAGTTCAGATGGTGGACCTGCGCCCAGAGAAGACCAACACAGGACCCCGAAGTGTCTGGGAGACCGTGATTAGACTCCCCCTGCAACTGCCTCATCGACACGGCATCTCAATAAACCCGTCTCCGGCGTGTTGACTCAGATTGTTCGAATATTACAATTAAATAATACTTAAATCGATATGTCATCCTCAATAAACCTGTCTCCAGCGTGTTGCCTCCGATCATTCGAATATTGCACTTTAATAATTATTTATTCAACATCATCCTCAATAAACCCGTCTCCAGCATGTTGCCCCCGGTCCCGCGAATATTCTGATCTATTATGACCTACGAGCTGTAAAACTGCCAGAATAATAATAATAATACGCTGTTTGTTAATTGGCCAGAGGAGAACTGGCACATTTTTCTCCATTAGGTCACCTAATGGGGATTTTGGTTTCCTTGCCACTGTTGCCTCTGGCTTGGCGTGCTCAGTTGGGGACACTAAATTTTTCAACTAAACATCGAAATACATCTAAATAATAAACTAAATTAACCATTTAAACTAAATTACTGATCAAATTATTGATCTAAAGCCCACACTGTCACTGTATGATACTTGAAATTTTTCCAGAATGGCTATACAGCTGAATAAAATTATGCTGCATTATTTTCCTGTTTAACACTGTAAAGCTGCTTTGAAACAATCTACATTGTTAAAGGGTAACTAAACCCCTGCTCAGAGCTTAACTCCACCCACTGGCAATTTTCAAAAAATGCTGGAAAAGTAGGCAGAGCCCGGCGGACACAGAGGGACGAACCGAGGGCGGGACTGAGCGGAGGGCGTGCACCTGAGACCCGCAGGGACGGGTTGATTGACAGCTGTCAGACTCGCGAGTCGCAAAGATGGAGAATGACTGGAGTGACGCCAGCTTTGCAACTGAGCGGTCATTTCTCCTACCTTCACCTGAAGTGGAGGAGGGTGGATTGTCTGTAGACATAAACCCGGAGCCTTATCAATGCGAGCTGCTGCTCAAACTGCGTTAACTCCCGATGCTAGTGAAGCAGCCGCGCAAGAGAACCGACCTAATCTATCTGCGTCCGCGGCAACCACTTGCGTGTCAGGGTTTGAAAGCGCGTCTCATGTATGAAAATTATCTGTACACATGACGGGCGGCAATAAAATCGCAAGAAAAGCCTGACGTGTACTGACAACTTCATTATTTAACCATATTTTCTTCAATACAATGTTAAAGCATGTGTCAAGTGAGTTTCATTCATAATGTTTCCACTTCATGTAATATGACAGTTCATACTGGAGTGAAGCCGTTCTCATCATGTGATTGGGGAAAACATTTCTGAGGGCGTGGTGAGCTCGTGCCAGGGGCGCGGATAGTGAGCCGTTGGAGGTACCATCCTACGTCACGATGTACCACAACGTCCAATAGGAAAATTCAACTGCAGTAGCCACCGTTCAACCTTAAGAGGGCAGCACTTTGGCGGTTTTACACCATATTTTATAGAATTAAAACACTTTATACTCAAATGTCAAAACATTTACTCGAATCAATGAACAGCATTAATAAAGCCCCAGTATTACAGATCATTAACTAAAAAAAGTTGGTTTAGGGTTTAGTTACCCTTTAAAAGCGCTATATAAATAAAGTTGACTTGACTTGACTTGATCATAGTCTTCGGCGATCGCACGGGGAAGTGAAAAGTAAGCCCGTTGGGCTTCTCCGGTCAGCAAAGGTGCCAGCGCACGTGCCCAATCGCCCTCTGGCCATCCCTCGCCTCGGGCGGTGGTTTCAAACACCTGCAAGAAAGCCTCTACGTCATCATCCGCCGTCATCTTCGGAAGCAGGCGGGTGACTTGGGCCCGTGGGTCAGGTAGCGGAACGCGCTGGGTGGCGGCGACACGGACGGCGGTTAATTCTTCCTCCGTCCTGCCCTGGCGAGTGGCGAGATGTTCCACTATTTGTTGCTGGCGGATGCTCACCTCCGTGAGGCGCTGCAACACTTCCTCCATCTTCGGGGAGCAAGCGCGTCGCTTCTGGGTCCTGGCGTGCGAGAGGTAGCCGGATCGATGCCCGTATTCTCCACCAATGTCACGGGGTGAGGAATCACACGACAAGGCAGGCTCAGTGAAAAAGGCCCCGGAGGGTGGATTTTATTTACAGTGTAACGAAAAGGGTGAAAACAGTCAGTGAGCCGGTGTGTGATGGCTGGTGCTCCAAGTGCTCTGTGGTGCTCAATCCAGGTGGGCTGTCGGTCACTCGCTGCTTTCTGTGGAGAGGCAAGAGAGAGAGATTAGTCCAGCGGTACATCAGCTCGAGACCAGAGTCTGTCTTCTTGTACAGCCTCTGTGGCTTTTATCTCTCTCCCTCGATCGTGCGCAGCTGTGACCGATCAGCCCGCGATGAGGACGTGCAGGTGCCTCGTGTCTGTTGCCAGGGCGACGCTGATTCCTCTGGGGAGACTCGTCACAATGCGTGAACTTCCCCTTTAAATAACGCAACACTCTGCCCTCTGTGTGTGCGACACTGCTTGCATTAAGCGCTATTAGAACTGAATGAATCGATTCAGCATTCAACACCATCCGCAAAGATGCGTTACATTCGACATAGTGATTTAATAAAGGATGTATTCATGTTGTGAATTTGCACATTTTATTATACCATTTTTAAATTGGCCGCTAAAGTTTTATATGGGACAATTACAAAACACACTGATTCTTTTAACAATGCATTGGCGCAAAAACCTTTTGGAGGTGCAATTAAGAGAAGAAAGCTTTATAGAGTCAAAATATAACTGATCATCATGAAATGCTGAAGTGAGTTGCAGTTATATTTTGCCTCTAACATACACACCGAGCAATGCTATCTGCCCATTCACAGCGGGATTTCTAGACTGCCACAAATACTGCCCTAACAGAATACAGATTTGTACCTGTTATTTTAATTTAGTTTGAATTTAGCTTTATTTCATGGTTAAAAAAAGTGTTACCTTGCCAAAGCATTGACCGAGTTCATTGATCTAATGGTGTTGTTGAGGCTCCATCATCATCTCGCCTGTTATCATGTTGGGACAGGTGTTCTGGTGGGTGGTGTACAAAGGTGGGTGTCCAGCAAAGATCTCTGAGGAATTCCTTCCACAGGCCTCTGTGTTTGCAGACATGTACCAGCAAGACATGGGGTCCCAACATTGGGACAGATCACTTCTCTTGTGAGGAAGACCGAACCCGAGCAGAGGAAGATTTTGCTCATCATTACACTGAGCTGTAAATTATGACTTCACGCCATTTAAAGAAGCCATATTACACCTCATAAATGTGACAAGACATCATTAATGGAGATTTCTTTAAGACATTTTCACAAAACTAACATTTATTACAAATGTCTGTGAACAAAGGACAAGTCTTTTGCACATAGGCATCCTCAATTGTATTAAAATAAAGCTGTAATATGAGGTCTGAAACGGTCACATTAAAGCCTGTTTAATGTAGTGCTATCTTGACACTGAAACAGTGTTATTCGCTTTATAACTTACACTGTAAAGAGTATAATTACTCTTCGATTAAAGCATGTTAAAGAAAAAGTGTAGTGCATCTCACTTTCAAGTCAAAATCTGAACTTGAACAGTAACAATTCTTTTACACAGTATTTATTCAAGAGTATATTTACTCTTAACTTGTAAAATAAAGAACATTACTTGTAAGTCATATTTCTGGGATCTCAATCCACAGTGAAGTCTGGGAAGTGTGGTACAGTTTAATTCATAAACTACTACTCTTCATATTTTATAAGGTCAGCTTTTATTTCGTATCTATAGGCCTGTGACCTTTCTTTTGTTGTCTTAGTTGGCAATGAAATCAATTAATATAAAAGCAATAGAATTAAAAATAACATCATAATATAAATATGAAAAGTATTTTAATATATTATAATATAAAAAGTATTACACAATCTACTCTCGCAATCCATATCAATTGTACTTTGTAACCATGATCGTCATTTCCACAGAGGGCAGTGTGGAGAAAATTACATTTCTGTAGCTTTTTGTGAAAAAATGGAAGATAGCTTCACTGATTAGCTTTGAATTAATACTCAGCATTTCATGTGTGCAAAATACTCTTATTTAATGTAACATTTTTAGTTTGTTAAAAACACCCTTGAAGGTACAGAATGTTTGGAAATGACGTAGAATAAAATATTGACTGTTCTTGATTTTTCTTCTTTTGTTGTTGATGAAAATGTCTATTCCCTCCACGTCCAACATGTGCCAACATGCACACCTAAACAATCTTTCACACAAATGTTTTAAAGGATTAGTTCACCTCAAAATGAACATTTCCTGCTCTGCAAAAAAATCTTAAATCAAGATGCATTTACTAGATAAGTAAAATGACATAAGATATTTTTTTTCTTGTTTTCTGGGGGAATAAAATCAAAATGAAGTGAGTTTTTGCTTAAAACAAGCAAAATGATCTGCCAATGGGGTGAGAAAAATAATTGTATTTCTGTTTGGGACACAAGAAACAAGATTTCAATCAGAACCTTCAATCTTACCTCATTGGCAGATCATTTTGCTTGTTTTGAGCTCCTCCAAAGATTCTCTATTGGGTTTAGGTCTGGAGACTGGCTAGGCCACGCCAGAACCTTGATATGCTTCTTACAGAGCCACTCCTTGGTTATCCTGGCTGTGTGCTTCGGGTCATTGTCATGTATGAAGACCCAGCCTCGACCCATCTTCAATGCTCTAACTGAGGGAAGGAGGTTGTTCCCCAAAATCTGGCAATACATGGCCCCGGTCATCCTCTCCTTAATACAGTGCAGTCGCCCTGTCCCATGTGCAGAAAAACACCCCCAAAGCATGATGTCACCACCCCCATGCTTCACAGTAGGGATGGTGTTCTTGGGATGGTAATCATCATTCTTCTTCCTGACCAAATTATGACCAAAAAGTTCTATTTTGGTCTCATCTGACCACATGACTTTCTCCCATGACTCCTCTGGATCATCCAAATGGTCATTGGCAAACTTAAGACGGGCCTTGACATGTGCTGGTTTAAGCAGGGGAACCTTCCGTGCCATGCATGATTTCAAACCATGACGTCTTAGTGTATTACCAACAGTAACCTTGGAAACGGTGGTCCCAGCTCTTTTCAGGTCATTGACCAGCTCCTCCCGTGTAGTTCTGGGCTGATTTCTCACCTTTCTTAGGATCATTGAGACCCCACGAGGTGAGATCTTGCATGGAGCCCCAGTCCGAGGGAGATTGACAGTCATGTTTAGCTTCTTCCATTTTCTAATGATTGCTCCAACAGTGGACCTTTTTTCACCAAGCTTCTTGGCAATTTCCCCGGAGCCCTTTCCAGCCTTGTGGAGGTGTACTTTTGTCTCTAGTGTCTTTGGACAGCTCTTTGGTCTTGGCCATGTTAGTAGTTGGACTCTTACTGATTGTACGGGGTGGACAGGTGTCTTTATGCAGCTAACGACCTCAAACAGGTGCATCTAATTTAGGATAATAAATGGAGTGGAGGTGGACATTTTAAAGGCAGACTAACAGGTCTTTGAGGGTCAGAATTCTAGCTGATAGACAGGTGTTCAAATACTTATTTGAAGCTGTATCATACAAATAAATAGTTAAAAAATCATACATTGTGATTTCTAGATTTTTTTTTTTAGATTATGTCTCTCACAGTGGACATGCACCTACGATGACAATTTCAGACCCTCCATGATTTCCAAGTGGGAGAACTTGCAAAATAGCAGGGTGTTCAAATACTTATTTTCCTCACTGTATATATATAGTATAGTATATATTTCATACTATATAGTAGGTAGGCTACTATTTATACTATATTGTATGGGCGTCAGAAGCAAAAAAATGTGGGTGGGTCCTTTAACAGAAACATTTTACTGGAGTAGATGCAATTTACAATAAATATATTTAAATATATTGGCTTGTTTAAACGTCTGGTTGAGGCAGACAAAACTACGGAAAACTCAATTCTTATCAGCAGCAATAGTGTAGGGGTAAGACACATGGCGTCAAGATTTGACGCAAATTGATCAGAGGTTCGAATCCGCCTTTTGCCGAATTCGCTCTACTCCTTTTTCCCATCACATATCAGATCGGAAAGGCATTTATTTTCAATGAAAATGAAGAAAATATTAGAAAAGTGGAAATAAATCTGCTAAGGCGTTTAATCAGTGTTTATCAGGGTGTGTAAACAGACATGTGCTCAATTAGAGACAATAAAAGTGAGTGGGTCCAATATCATTGGTCTTAAAAAGTGTGTGGATCGATGCCATCTCCTGGCGAAACGCGGGAATTCATTTAATGCACGGCACGACTCTCACAGTGCATTATGGGTATTCTCTAGCCGTTGAGCACACATCGGTTGTAAACTCGTTATTGCGGTGCATTGTGGGATTGAATGAGTGCACTTAATAACATCCACTATGGTTTCGGACACCACTAAATGGCTGTTCCCTCAAATAGTGCCCACAGCTGAATCAATCATCCATCCATCTTCCCAACCGCACTGGTCCAGCGCAATATCATGCATACAGGTGTAAATGATCCTTTTTAAAATTATTATTATATTGTTTGATTAAGGTTACATGCTAGTTTCCGTGGCAGAGTTCAAGATAAATCTTTTCATTATTACTGGAGCTGCCAAACAGCAGAAGCACAAACTACAAAAACGGCAGCCTTTCCGGCGCACTTAAGTGTCCGAAATCACTCACTCGTTTTCCAAGTGGACTATATCAGTGGACTAATGTAGGGAATAGTGAATGAGGGTATAGGGGGCGATTTCGAACACAGCGTCTGTGAGAGAGAGAGAGACATGCGCCGTCTGAGGCTGATCCGTTCTCCAAACCCCTCGTCGCGCTCTTTGTTGTTTTGTTAAAATGGGTGTCACAGAGTGTTAACGAGTGGATTTCAGTTATAATCAGTTTTTGGGTAATGTAGGGTGGAGGATACCCATTACTTTTCTCCTGTTTAATGGTTAGTTAGGGAGTGAGGGAAGTTATCTGTTGTTTTGTTTGTTTTTTTATTTAATGTAGGTCATTTAATGCTTATTCCCTTTTAGGTAGAGGTTGATTTCTACCTAGAGTTGTTTCTAGGTAGAGTTGTTTTCTTTTGTTTGGGCCCTTCTTTTTGGGTTAATTTGTAAAAATGTTGCTTTACTTTGTATTTGATTTCAATATCATTTGCTTAAAGGTGAAAATAAAAGGCAGAAACACCATTTCAAATCGAAAGTTGTTTGATTATTTGTTGCTCTGGTTCTGGAGAGCTAGAGCTCCACAGTCTCTCCACTTTATATCTTTGTCATTTTACTTATTTTACTCACCCCATCTCATCCAAGATGTTCATGTCTTTCTTTCTTCAGTTGAAAAGAACTGAAGTTTTTTGAGGAAAATATTCCAGGATTTACTTCAATGGGAACCAACGGTTGAAGGTCCAAATCAATGCAGTTTCAGAGGAAGGGCTTCAGGGGCTCTGAGGACATCTGGACAAACCATCCAACATTTAAGTTTTCCAGTTTCCAGTCACACTCTGGAGCTTTTTTCAGTAAAATCAATTAAATGTATTTTTGTTCAATAGGTAATATTTTTTCTTTCTATTTTTGTGTTTTGAGATAATTTTATGATAATAATGAATATTTATGCAATACTTATGATCCATTTTGTCCCATTGAATATAATAGAAAATGTATAATTTTTTGAATTTTTTTATTAATGCTGTATTTCAGGTTTAAGTAGAGACTAGGCCTATCGAAAACAATTTTTGTGTGATGGTGGTCCAGTGGGTTAAACCATGGAACTGATATGCAGAAGGTTGCTGGTTCGATCCCAGTGGTCTCCACCAGTGTGTCCTTGAGCAAGGCACTTTACTCCATGTTGCTCCAGGGGGATTGTCCCTGTAATAAGGCACTGTAAGTCGCTTTGGATAAAAGCGTCTGCCAAATGCATAAATGTAAATATAAATCAGATTGGTGCCATCTGGTGGAAGCAGTGAGCATTATTATCATGCAATATCATATTTTAGCCACTAGATGGATTTACAGCTCTCTGTAGAAAGGCTTGTGAATTCTAGTTCCCTTTCGTTCAGTCACTACGACGTAACGTTAGTGACTAACGAATGGGGGTTTCGCTTAGAAGCCTATCAACTTCGAGTTTTGAGAAAACGCCCAATGGCGTGCCAATGCCATGGGGCATGCGGAATTTGCATACGTAGCTCCGCCTCACTGCGTGAGTATATAAGGAAGTACGAGGCAATATCGCATTATGTTTCTGCTTTCGGAGCCAAGAGTACCTACCTCTTCACTCCTACAGCCTTCTGAGACTCTGTCAGCTTCTTCGAGACGAGCAGCTTTCCAGTCGGTGTTGGTGTGACGGCGCGTTCCAGTGATCGCATACTTCCTGCCTGCTGATCTGTGCAGTGGTCCGCCTGACAGCTGGTGTGTGTTTCCCTGGGCGCTTCGGCATCGACTGCAAGGTTTTCCTCTCACAAAAAGAGCTTGCGCGTGGCACGTCTTTTTCAAGACGGCTCGCCCGTGCACTTCCGGGTGCGATCGATTTTCCGCTGCTGTCTGAGGACGCATTCACTGCTCGAGCGTGTTTGGGCTTCAGCGCGCACGGGCAGTGTTTGCGGATGTGTCACGTTTCCATTACGGGGGCGTGACCATCGCGATGTCACGGTCGAGACTCAATGATCTCCGTGAGGAGAGAGAGTCCCCTCTGCCACACCCCAATCTACCGTCCCCGAGTGAGTTGGTACTTTGGCTGGTGGCCAGGGTGACCTGAGGGCGGTGCTGTGGTATTAAGAACCCCGACGTTCATTCCTCGGGCCACACCCCCCTCTTATACATCGCTTCCGCGAGTGTTGGATTGAATCTACGGCCCGTCTCTGACGCCCCGTTCGTTCAGTTCACGCTCCGGATAGCAGTGAGATGTCGATCGCCGCATCCCAAGGTGGGCTGGAGTCCTTTGGGGATGACGATTAGGTTGTGCTCCGCCTCCGGGTGTGTCAGCACTGCCTGATCTGACCTAAAGTTGACAGCCATGTTATCTCGGGCAGCCGCGAGTCTCGCGCTGGTGTGGAACTCCGCCCAGTCGTGGGTGCTCGTGGTTGCGCGATTGGTTTTTGGGGGCGGCACCCGACAGCTGTTGGGCCCCGCCCCCAATGCCTTTCGCTCCCGGGGTGCATGAGGAGATCACGCGGTCCCGGAAGTCCCCGTGCTTCTCGCGACCGTTTGGTGGCCTCCTCCGCCTTCTCTGCCCTTGATGGGGCCGCGGCCTAGGGTACACTGGGGCCCCCTCCCCCCCCACTGTTGAACTCTCTGTTGCGCACTACGGTGTCCACAGAGGGCTTTGACGTGGTGTGGTGTGGCTGTCCTAAGCACCCCCCCCAAAGCCTGTGGGCTCGTCTACTTCGGTGGCGTGGTCCCGCAGTGCTACGGGCAGGCCGCCGCCCCTTTGCACATGCACAAGGGTGGAGCCGACCCAGGGCTCTTCATTGAGCTGCGTGCCGCAACTGACCCCGCCCCCGGGCGGTGAAGGTGGCCACACGCTCCCTGGGTCGGGCGATGTCCACAGCTGTGGTCCGGGAGAACACCAGGCCTTACCTGGTGATGTGGAGGACGTTGAGCGGGCCCGCCTCCTCAACTCACCCATATCCCAGGCTGGCCTCTTCGGCGGCGCGGCTGAGAACTGCGCCCAACAGTTCTCGGCCGCCCCAGAGCAGACTGAGGCTGCAACACGTACTGCCCCGGCGGCCAGCTGCTGCACCAGCCGCCGGCCCAGTCGCCTCAGTCCGCTCGCCGCCGAGGGCGCCCTCCCTCTTCCCGCCCGGCCCCAGCAGCAGCCTTCACCTGGGCCGCGCCGTGGAGGTGGTTGAGGATGTCGCCCAGTCCGCTCCCCAGACTGGTTAAACGCCAGGATGGAGGTGGACAACTCAGAGATGGGTTCCAGTTCTTCCCAGGGGATGGTCGCAGGGCCTCTCCTTCCCCCGGTGGAGGGCCGGGGGAAAATCCTTCCGCTGCTGGCCCCCGGGCTAGCAGCGCTTGGGAAGAACTCATGTTCCTGTCTCTGAGCATCCAGAGACCGGTGATGACAGTGCGCGCCACCCTCGGGTCTCGCCACTCGCATCCCTCTCTGTCGCCAGCCCCCTGGCAGAGCAGACCCCAGTGGAACGCGAGTCCTTCCCTGGTCTCCTCTGTCAGGGCGCAGCCGTTAACCGTGCTCCGACCCGGGGACGCCCAACAGCCTCCCCTGTCCGCGCCGGTAACGCTGCCTCGCTGCCCCACCCAGGGTACGTCTGTCGTCCGGATGACCCCGTTGGTGCAGTCTCTGGAAGCCTGGCTTCAGCTTCCGGGGCTGTCCCGCTGGGCTGCCCGGACCATCAGGCTCGGCTACGCGATTCAGTTCGCGCAGGCTCCTCCCCGTTACAGGGGAGTCCGCTATACCATGACCGGGGCCCATGCCCCCGTCATGCGTGCGGAGATTGCCACTCTACTGGCGAAGGGTGCGATCGAGCCTGTCCCTCCAGCCGAAATGAGGTCGGGGTTCTACAGCCCCTACTTCATTGTACCCAAGAAAACCGGTGGGTTACGGCCAATCCTGGACCTTCGCATCTTGAACCGATCCCTTCACCGGCTTCCGTTCGAGATGTTGACTGCGAAACGCCTTTTCGAATGCGTTCGTCCGTACGATTGGTTTGCAGCGATTGACCTGAAGGACGCCTACTTCCATGTCTCCATCCTTCCTCGACACAGACCGTTCCTACGGTTTGCTTTCGAGGGGCGGGCATACCAGTACGCAGTTCTCCCATTCGGGTTATCTCTGTCCCCTCGCGTCTTCACGAAGATCGCCGAGGCAGCCCTTGCGCCCCTTTGGCAGCACGGGGTCCGCATCCTGAACTACCTCGACGACTGGCTCATACTAGGCCACTCTCGAGAGCAGGTTTGCGGACACAGAGATCTGGTTCTCCACCACTTAACCCGTCTGGGCCTTCGGGTCAACTGGGAGAAGAGCAAACTTTGCCCCGTGCAGAGGATCTCTTTTCTCGGTATGGAGATCGACTCGGTCGCCATGTACGCGCAGCTTTCGAGCGAGCGCGCGCAGTCTCTGCTGACTTGCCTCCGACAAATCGAGAGCAAGAATGCGGTTCCACTGAAACTTTTTCAGAGGCTCCTGGGGCATATGGCATCTGCAGCCGCGGTAACGCCGCTCGGATTGCTTCATATGAGACCGCTTCAGCACTGGCTTCGCGATCGAGTCCCGAGATGGGCATGGCAGTCTGGCACGCTCCGGGTCCAAGTGACTCGGGCCTGCTTACAGACACTCACCCCGTGGTCGAACCTCAGCTTTCTACGGGCCGGTGTGCCCTTAGAACGAGTTTCCAGGCATGTTGTCGTATCGACGGATGCCTCTGCCACGGGCTGGGGTGCCATGTGCAATGGACAAGCAGCCGCGGGCTCCTGGACAGGACCCCAGCGTCTCCTGCATGTCAATTGCCTCGAGTTGCTGGCAGTACGGTTCGCCCTGCACCGCTTCCGAGCGTTGCTGAAGGGTCAACATGTGCTTGTCCGGACAGACAACACGGCCGTAGTAGCGTACATCAACCACCAGGGCGGTCTACGCTCCCGCCGCATGTCTCAACTCGCCCGCCATCTCGTCTTATGGAGTCAGAAGCGCCTGAGGTCCCTTCGTGCTGTCCATATTCCGGGAGTCCTGAACCACGCAGCCGACGAGCTCTCGCGGTTTCAGCCTCTCCCGGGAGAATGGAGACTCCATCCCCGGACGGTTCAGCTGATTTGGGAACAGTTCGGCGACGCACAGGTAGACCTGTTTGCCTCCCACGACTCTTCCCACTGCAGCCTGTATTATTCCCTGACCGAGGGCACGCTCGGCACGGATGCACTGGCGCACAGCTGGCCGCGGGGCCTACGCAAATATGCGTTTCCCCCAGTGAGCCTACTCGCACAGCTTCTGTGCAAAATCAGGGAGGACAAGGAGCAGGTCCTTTTGGTCGCCCCGTACTGGCACGGCCGGACCTGGTTCCCCGAACTCATTCTCCTTGCGACAGCCCCTCCCTGGCCTATTCCTCTGAGACCGGACCTCCTTACTCAGAGACGGGGCACCCATTGGCACCCGCGTCCCGACCTTTGGAACCTCCACGTGTGGCTCCTAGACGGGACCCGGCAGGTTTGAGTGGCCTACCACCTACGGTGGTCGCCACCATCACTTCCGCTAGGGCAGAGTCCACTCGGCATGCCTATGCGTTGAAGTGGAACCTCTTCGTCACCTGGTGCTCTTCCCGCCAAGAAGACCCCTGGAAATGTCCGATCGGGTCCGTGCTTCAGTTTCTCCAAGAGGGGCTGGAGCGAAGGCTGTCTCCCTCCACCCTCAAGGTATATGTGGCCGCAATATCTGCCCACCACGATCTCTTGGAGAACAAAAAGGTAAGTCAGCACGACCTGGTCATCAGGTTCCTGAGGGGAGCTAGGAGACTGAATCCTCCTCGCTCTCCTCTCGTACCCTCTTGGGACCTCGCAGTAGTGTTAACTGCTCTGCAGAGACCTCCCTTTGAGCCTTTGCGGTCGGTCGATATTAAGTTTCTGTCTATGAAGACGGCTCTGCTGACCGCATTGGCCTCAGTCAAGAGGGTCGGGGACCTGCAGGCATTTTCGGTTGACGAAGCGTGCCTGGAGTTCGGGCCGGCTAACTCTCACGTGATCCTGAGACCCCGGCCTGGGTATGTGCCCAAGGTTCCCACCACTCCGTTCAAGGACCAGGTGGTGAACCTGCAAGCGCTGCCTTTGGAGGAGGCAGACCCAGCCTTGGCATTGCTCTGTCCAGTACGCGCTCTCCGCGCCTACGTAGACATGACGCAGTGTTTCAGGACCTCAGACCAGCTCTTTGTCTGTTATGGTGGAGAGCGGAAGGGAAGTGCTCTCTCAAAGCAAAGGCTGTCTCACTGGATAGTGGACACCATTGCTTTGGCTTACCAGCAGCAAGGCCGACCATGTCCCCTTGGTGTGAGGGCACACTCCACCCGGAGTGTGGCTTCCTCTTGGGCTCTAGCGCATGGCGCCTCGCTAGCAGACATCTGCAGAGCTGCAGGCTGGGCGACACCCAACACATTCGCCAGATTCTATAATCTCCGAGTGGAGCCAGTGTCCGACTATGTACTCGCTCCCCCGAGGGGCCGGTAAGGACCAGGTTCAGGTGTCTTCGCTTGCTCGCCACTCCACTCCACGGACTGGATACGTGCGATATTTCCTACTACCTCAGGTGAGTTCCCCGAGAGCCCTGAGCTCCTCCAGCACTGTCGACGCCGACATCAGTTCAGTCTGCCCTCTCGAGCCCAGACCCTCATGTCCGGCCAGGTGCCCCATGTGCATGGTTCCCTCTGGCGACCCCCACATGTGTATTTCACCGTAAGTCTCCGCAGTGAGCGGGTTTCTTCCCTTGGCGTGTCCCCGCCACCCCTAGGGTTAAAAATCCACCTTCGGCTGGTACCCTAGAGATCTCCCATATGCAACCCTCTCCGGGTCATATGTGTCTCTTAAGTCCTCCCCACGGGTAGGCATCTTGGCATTCCCTCACTGGGATATGCTTCCCAGTGTACCTTGGTAATCCTGTGTTAAAGGGGCTATATGCGTTTTTCTGAAATTTTAACTCGCGACTGACACCTGTGGCCAAAAAACAGAACTGCTCTCATTTTCTGCTCGCTCTCGCAGTGGTGGTGACGTCACATCCGCAGACAGCGCGGGAAAAGACGACCCGCCAGAAAATAGGAAAAATAGGATACAGGCTTATAGGTGCACCCACTGTGAGCGGACAAGGTGTCAGTATGCTCGTCAGGAGATGTTTGAGTCATAAATGGTAAAATAAAAAGGCTATTGTTACGTTTATTTTGGGGAAAAAGTTGCATATAGCCCCTTTAAGTGGGAGTCCTTCGTCCGTACTAGTCTTACGACAGGGTACTCACACTTACGCAGGGCGCTGGAAGACAGCTGAGTGGCGGGATTATATTGGGACCCCCATTCGTTAGTCACTAACGTTACGTCGTAGTGACTGAACGAAAGGGAACGTCTCGGTTACGGATGTAACCCTCGTTCCCTGAGGAGGGAACGGAGACGTAACGTCCCCTTGCCACATCAGCTGTGTTGCCTGGAACGCAGGAGTTCAGTTTTGGCTCCTCAAGCAGGTAACATAATGCGATATTGCCTCGTACTTCCTTATATACTCACGCAGTGAGGCGGAGCTACGTATGCAAATTCCGCATGCCCCATGGCATTGGCACGCCATTGGGCGTTTTCTCAAAACTCGAAGTTGATAGGCTTCTAAGCGAAACCCCCATTCGTTAGTCACTAACGTTACGTCTCCGTTCCCTCCTCAGGGAACGAGGGTTACATCCGTAACCGAGACGTTGTTCAGGTTGTGGATTTTAATATATAATAAGAGATTCTCAAAGACTACTTTTGTCAAGTTTTTTGTTTGTTTGGTTGGTTTAAATGTTCATTTGAAGTGCCAGTTTTACTTTATAATACAGTCAAACCTGAACATTGCATTAGAAAGAGAACAAATGAAAAGCATTTTGTTAACCATTGGTTTAATCGTAACTTAATAAAAATGCAATTCTTTCAGTCATAACATTTTTTATTAACCTTTTATAATAAACATTTTCATTAAAATAATTTTTTTGTACAATTCAATGAACAGTAACTCTTTTTTAAAATTATGAACAAAAAACTAAAATAGTATAACAGCAAAAGTATAATAATTATCAAACAGTAAATGGAAATCTTACTTTGTGTGTGTGTGTGTGTGTGTGTGTGTGTGTGTGTGTGTGTGTGTGTGTGTGTGTGTGTGTGTGTGTGTGTGTGTGTGTGTGTGTGTGTGTGTGTGTGTGTGTGTGTGTGTGTGTTCAAGAGAGAGACATGGTATGTGACTTTTGCATTTTTGATCCAATGTCTCCCCTTTATTTGATTCATTGATTTTATTTCACATTCTCACATTTCTCTGTTACAGTTTCATCAGTCTCATCTTTCCCCTATGTGTGTGTGTGTGTGTGTGTGTGTGTGTGTGTGTGTGTGTGTGTGTGTGTGTGTGTGTGTCTATTTTGCAACCTTGATGACTTACAGTCACATGCTTTCATTGCTGTGCGCTTTATTTCTTACATTGATTAATAATTGCTATTATTTCACATTTTTTACCAAATTAGCTTTTGCAATGACACACATTCCTTTGTGCGTGTGTGTTTTTGTGTGTATAAATGTGTGTGTGTGTGTGTGTGAGTGTATTTATCTGTTTTGCACTCTTGATGTTTTAGAGATTCACCCCCTCCCTGTTGTGTGTTTTTTTCTGCATCGTGGCTGATTTGTAGATTGTACGCACAAAAAACTCTGGATTTTCATATTTTTGCCAATTTCCCATTCATTTCCTATGGGGGTCATTTCTGACCCGAAGACCCTGAGTATTTTTATTTACGACCACTTAGACTTTTCAAATCCTGTCCCCAATTGTTTTGTGTGTTCATATACCAAGTACTAATAAAGTCACCAAGTTTCGGACCATTCCGATGAAGCTACGATTTTTAACATAAAAAAAAGAAAAGAAATTTGGTCAGAAATGACCAAAGACCCCCAGAGGGTTGGATCGTGCAGAGCCTTCCAATGCAAATCCAGTGCAAAATTCCTGGAATGTTTTCCTCAAAAATGTATTTTCGCCTGAAGAAAGAAAGACACGAACATCTTGAATGATATTGGGGTGAGTAAATGATCTCCTTTTGAAGTGAACTAATACTTTAAGGACAGACAGACAGACACACACACACACACACACACACACACACACACACACACACACACACACACACACACACACAGAATGACTAGTTTTAGTTCATCGAGGAGCCAGTCTTCACACATTATTGGCTGCAAAACCAATGATATCTCACGACCAATTCAAACACATTTGTACGAGCTTTCTAATGGTATCCTCAATTCTGAGTTTCTTTAATCCTTAAGGGAGTAGTCCCAGGATTTGGAAATGGGAAATAGCGATGAAAACTTCGGTTTTGTCTTATCTTAGTAGAGGAATGATCCCTGAATTTCGAAGTAGGATATATCGGTGGAAAGTTGTTTTGGTTCATTTTGGACTCAGCAAAGGAATCCGTAGAATGTTCAGCTTTCCTGGACGGGAGATAGCAAAAGAAGTAGTGTTCCCGGAAATTTAGAGAAAAACTTACCACGGATGAGGTAGCAAGTCCTAGAAAAGGGGATTGGTTGGTTTTGCCTTGTTTGGCACACTCAGGTGAAGGTCTTTATGGCTCTTGGCTGGAAGTGTGTTTGGAGGTGTTTTTGTGCTACCAGCAGGGATTGGAGGTAAGGAGGATGTTGGTTCGGTGTTGCGTTGATCCGGATAGAAGAGCTGCTAGAAACTTGGTGTGCAGAAATGTTCACCCGCCAGTTTTGACTCTCTGCAAAATGATCACTTTTGATGACAATTTGTCAGGCGGACAGACATTTTTGTTTTCTTTCGGGGTATGTTGAGGGTGATATTTGACAGCAAAAAGGCAGCAATCCCCAGAATCTTTTTCTGATAGTTTCCCTTATGTGACAGGATATACCATGAAAAATATTAGGGTTATATGACCATATATGCAGCTGCAGTACCTTAAAATTCACAATTACATCCTTCCGCCTAAAAGGGAGTTTTTTGGACCTTGAGACCAAACAGGGCCGAGTTGGGGTGGTCGTTATCAACTTGTGATGGCCCAAGATATAAGATAATAGGAAATAATAATGAAAAAAAAGTAGCAAAAAACATTCTGAGGTGTGGACCCAGATCCTGGCCTAATAGCTATTGTGTGGAATTCCCATGCTCATTTGTTTCCCATTTTCATGCATATTGTGAAGCATGATGATTGGTATGGATTGCACTTTGCTAAACCTAACCCTATGGTTCATGATCTGTTGTTTATAGCATAAACATTTGCATAATGGCCCTATGGCAGGTTTGATTTGTACATCGATCTACTTTTCATAAGAATGTGTTTGATGCTTTGCATCTTTTTCAATCCATGGTGCAAACTGTCTCCTTACAAACTGTAAAGGCACAAATGACTTTCTTTAGGTGCGGTTCTTCACCTTTTGTTGAACTGACCACAGTGTTTTTGTGGAACTGAAACTGTTAGGAAATATTTTCCAAGATGGTTAGACACATGTTTTTGTGCTGCTTCTCTTCTGCATCTGTTCTGAGTTTGATCCAAAGGGGAAGAACTGCATGACCTCGCAGCATTTCACAATTCTGTTCTCTAAATTTTCTAAAAAGCTTGACAGTCAGCGCCAGCATTTTTAATCATATTCACAAAAATGTTATGGCCCCCAGAATATTTTGCTGGGCGAATATGTAAAAATACATAATAATAATAATAATAAAGAAATGTTTTCTATTTTATGTGTGAGCTGTATTTTACTTTCGCCATTTGGCTGTAAATAATGTTTACCTGTACAGAAGGTTACTAACATTCACTCTATGGAAGGTTGGCTTTTTGATAACAGACTGCACACTAGAGTCATCTTTATTCCTTGTGTTGCAAGGACTTTGTGGACTTTAATAAATCTCACATTTAGTTAATAGATTGTGTGTGATTGTACCCAATGTTGCAACCTGACCCCAGTCCACCTAGGGGCTTAAAGGGGGGGTATCACACACAGTTTCTGTCAATCTCATGTCAATCTTGATTACCTTACATCCTTCATATCTCTGAAAAGTATTTAGTTTTATCATATTTATAAAAGACAGAAACGCTGTACCAATTCTTTCCGAATAAAACTGAGCGGCTGGAGGCGTATCATGCATTGGAACTGCCTGTGGTTCCAACGCATGACCGTGAACCTTTAATCTTTGGGCTCCAACGCTCCATCTTTCAGCATTAGACGATCTGCAGATCCGGAGTTGAACTGGGCCTTGTTTATGAAACAATCATCGCCGAAATGCAGGGAACAAACAAAAACACTTGGGCAAATCCGTTGCTGTTCCAGCAAAACAAGCTACATCCACTGTCCCCTCACCCTGGGTTCTTTGGGAAGATGAACAGGGTTGTCTTGTCCTGACAACCAAAAACTCACTTCTTTGGTGACATTGTTGATTTTGTGACGTCCTGTAACATGTGAAGCGCAGCCGACGACTTCCCTAAAGCAGAGCAAAGTGTGTTGATGGGCATGATTTTGCGCTCTCGCTCTGGTCAACGTGTGCGCCCGTACAAGTTAATTCCACCCTTGTTGACGTCACAAAGGCCCATACTCTGATCCCATACTGCATCAAACGTCCAACTTATTATAATTTTTTTTATCTTTGGCCATGTTTAGAAAGGGAATCCAAGTCTTTAACAGTGTAAAAAAAACTCAGAATGTATGAAATAGCATTATACTGCCCACCCCCTCTTTAATATTATTCACTTGAAAGATAATTCCATTCATATAGTGTAGCAGTACAAAAATCAAGTCTCAACTCTTTTTAGAAATATTGTTCATATGCAAAAAATATGCTTAATCCCATATGGAATGGTAATGTATGAAAGTTCTGTTTTCTCTGATTTGAGGTACAGTGGAGAACATTGGTTATACCAGCTGTAATCCTCTAGATAGAAATCTCATCTTGGACTATAATTTAGGCTTATAAACTTGGGGAGTTTTCCATGTACATTTGAGGCAGTGATATGTCTAGTAAAATGCTTGTGAGAAGGTCCCTTTGGTTTATCTTCGGTTTTTGGATGATGTGTGGGGAGTTTGGCAGCACGGTCGACAGGACTTTGAAGCCTTCCTGGGAGTGTTAATCACCCATCATGCCTCAATTGAGGTTATGGCGGTTTTGGAGGAACACGCAATTGATTTCCTAGATTCTACGATATATAAGGGACCGGATTTTCAGGTTATGGGCAGGTTAGATACCAAGGTGTTTTTTAAGGTGACGGACACTCATGCTTTGTTACTCCATCGGAGTTATCATCCCTGACATACGTTCAGGGGTATTGTCTTGTCTCAGCTCCTTAGGTTTAGGAGGATCTGTTCTCAGGAGGATAGTTTCCAGGAAGCAAAAGGGATTTTGTTTAAGGCCCTTTCGAGGCAGGGGATACTCAAGGTCCAAGTTAAGGGCAATTTTGAAGGAGCATTGTAGGTCGCAGGTGGCTCCTGGGCCGCGGCCTTCCCAAAGAGAGTGCGTCCTCGTCCCAGTGATCTTTACCTTTTCTTCGGGCTCGGTTGAGCTTATGAGGAGGGTTAAGAGAAATTTTATGGAAACCCTGCCGGGTGTTCTACAAGAGGAATAGGAATCTGGGGGACCTGTTGGTTCACAGCCGACTTCCCAAGGGCAGGGAAGGGAGGCCGATTAGGAGGCTGAGGTTGATCAAGGCTTGGGGTAGAAAGGAGGCTTTCTTTCTCCCCAGCATTTCGCTAAATACAAATAATTGCATTTATTTTATTAAATGCTCCACGTGTGGTAAGCAGCATGTGGGTCAGACGAAGAACTCCATTCGAATGAGGTTGTACCAGCATCGGTACACCATTAGGAAGGGATGGTGACCGGCAAGAGGACGTCGTTGGTTGAGCACTTCACGAGACATGGGCTGCAGAGTTTGCGGATATGGGGTCCGGAGCATAATCCGAGGTGGACTTTGAGGCACACACTGTATAAGGAGTACTTGTGGATCAGGTGGTTGGATACCAGAGTGCCAAATGGGTTGAATGACAGGTGGGGGGGTTTTAGGGGTTTAGTTTTAAGGAGGGTAGTAATAAGCATAGGGGAGGGGGGATGGTGGTGGTAGTGATGATGATAATGGTTGGGTATATATATATATATACATAAAAAATGGTAAAAAATAGAAAAAAGAAAGTAGAAAATAAAAACCCCAAAAAAGGAGGGTTATGATGAGCAGGGAAAATATGGGGCAATTGCCCTAAAAAAATTTCTTTAATCCTTAAGGGAGTAGTCCCAGGATTTGGAAATGGGAAATAGCGATGAAAACTTCAGTTTTGTCTTATCTTAGTAGAGAAATGATCCCTGAATTTCGAAGTAGGATATATCGGTGGAAAGTTGTTTTGGTTCATTTTGCACTCAGCAAAGGAATCCGTAGAATGTTCAGCTTTCCTGGACGGGAGATAGCAAAATAAGTAGTGTTCCCGGAAATTTAGAGAAAAACTTACCACGGATGAGGTAGCAAGTCCTAGAAAAGGGGATTGGTTGGTTTTGCCTTCTTTGGCACACTCAGGTGAAGGTCTTTATGGCTCTTGGCTGGAAGCGTGTTTGGAGGTGTTTTTGTGCTACCAGCAGGGATTTGGAGGTAAGGAGGATGTTGGTTCGGTCTTGCGTTGATCCGGATAGAAGAGCTGCTAGAAGCTTGGTGTGCAGAAATGTTCACCCGCCAGTTTTGACTCTCGGCAAAATGATCACTTTTGATGACAATTTGTCAGGCGGACAGACATTTTTGTTTTCTTTCGGGGTATGTTGAGGGTGATATTTGACAGCAAAAAGGCAGCAATCCCCAGAATCTTTTTCTGATAGTTTCCCTTATGTGACAGGATATACCATGAAAAATATTAGGGTTATATGACCATATTTGCAGCTGCAGTACCTTAAAATTCACAATTACATCCTTCCGCCTAAAAGGGAGTTTTTTGGCCATTGAGACCAAACAGGGCCGAGTTGGGGTGGTCGTTATCAACTTGTGATGGCCCAAGATATAAGATAATAGGAAATAATAATGAAAAAAAAGTAGCAAAAAACATTCTGAGGTGTGGACCCAGATCCTGGCCTAATAGCTATTGTGTGGAATTCCCATGCTCATTTGTTTCCCATTTTCATGCATATTGTGAAGCATGATGATTGGTATGGATTGCACTTTGCTAAACCTAACCCTATGGTTCATGATCTGTTGTTTATAGCATAAACATTTGCATAATGGCCCTATGGCAGGTTTGATTTGTACATCGATCTACTTTTCATAAGAATGTGTTTGATGCTTTGCATCTTTTTCAATCCATGGTGCAAACTGTCTCCTTACAAACTGTAAAGGCACAAATGACTTTCTTTAGGTGCAGTTCTTCACCTTTTGTTGAACTGACCACAGTGTTTTTGTGGAACTGAAACTGTTAGGAAATATTTTCCAAGATGGTTAGACACATGTTTTTGTGCTGCTTCTCTTCTGCATCTGTTCTGAGTTTGATCCAAAGGGGAAGAACTGCATGACCTCGCAGCATTTCACAATTCTGTTCTCTAAATCTGTCAGCATCACCATTTTTAATCATATTCACAAAAATGTTATGGCCCCAGAATAGTGAATATTTAAACAGTCAATTTATCAAAAGCCAACTTTCTCTTGACCAACTGAAATATGTACGCACATACACATGCGTTTAGGAAGTGAAGCAGTTGCACTGATCTGACACAGCAAATGTAAACTCTTTCCCAGTTCTCTCGAGTCAGCATCCTCTCTTCCTCTTCCAGTCTGTTTTTACTCTCAGTTCCTGGGCTGGATGAACTTCAGTGCAAGAGACAATGACTTTATACCAGTTCGGTCTACAAAAGGTGGTGGAATCAGAAATGTCTGTCCTGGAAACTTTGGTTCCGACCACATTAGTTCCCGAGCAAAATGGAGGAAAGGGTTGATCGTTGCGCTGGCGGGTTTGATAAGAAGGCGCGCAACATTATTTATAGGCAACATTTTCGCTCCAGAACGCTTGTTTTTCAGCGGGAATACAATTCATTTTCTCAAAACAACACCGATGTGACCAATTGCTTTAATGCTGCGCTTCAGCCAGGACAGCTCTTGTAGTGTAATTAATGCACATTGATGTTAATTAAAGACCAATGCTAGTACACATCTCCTGTAAACTGCACTTGCACTTAACCATGAACACAAAAGCCACACCACACAAATGGCTTTAACTGGTTTATTTCGTTAGCAAACATGTTAAGTTCTTTCAATCGATCAGTTTTTTTTTAACTTTCACATTTAAATGATTTCATGAG
>NC_137101.1:62597561-62805061 GCF_949357685.1 Gobio gobio | reverse complement strand
CATCACACAATTCCGACTTTTTTTCTTGCGCGATATAAACTCACAATTGCGAGAGAAAAGTAAACGGGTTTAAAAGCGTAGCACTAATACACTGTAGACAAAATGGCCGCCGCCCCTTGAAGGTACACCGGCGTGATAAAACCGTCCTGAGATGACCATCTTCGGGAGAAATGCGTTTGCAGTGTTTATTCAGTTTGTCTGGCGTCCATTAGAATACACGAAGAAGGGGGCGGGGCTTATGAGCTATACTGGGACCAGCCGCCAGGGGGCGATGGTGGTCAGTTTTCAAGCATCTGAAATGTATAGTCTAATTGGTTAATCAGGTTTTTAGCGCGATAAGAAGGGAGATGACTCGAAGTAGATTTAGTGTAGTAACACTGAGGGCCCTATTTCACTGATCTGAGCTCTGAGGGCGTGTCCAAATCCACTTTTGCTAGTTTAACGACGGAAAAAAGCGGTCTGTGTGTCCGGCTCATGGTCCAAAAGGGTCGTCCCTCGTCTCTTAATGGGTCATGGGTGTGTCTTTGAAGTGCTCCCTATTGCAATACAATATAGTCACCTTATAGCAACACTCTCCCACATATTTTTCTATTGTAACTGCGCTTATCTCCGTCGTTGGTATAAGTTGCAGTGGGTGGAAATAGACGAGAAATGTACAGTTTTCTTCCATCTTTCTGATAACAGTTCTTTAGTCTCTGGCAACCCTGTAGATTGAACCATCTTCAGGAGTCCACTCTTACAATGGCGTCTTTGACTGTGTTTTTCTGTAAAAATGAAGAGCATCGTTGTATTGCGTTCCGATTCTGACATTTCCCCATATTCCGTGGATCTCGCCCAATTTCCTCCACTTGTTCAGAGCGAGCGGGGCACAGGGAAGCTCACTCCAGAGTCTACGATTCTCCAGAAGGCGGCCATAACACCTGCTAAATCAACAGTTTATTTTCATTAGTTGAGCTGTATCGCTCAAAGCTCTGTGTGTCGTCTGCAGGTCGACGGAGCTGGACTGCAACTGGTCCTGGTTCCAGCTGCGCTGCATGCAAGTGGGCGGCAACGCCAACGCGGTGAGTGTGTGATGATGAAGAAGATCTCTCGCGCTCTGTCCTGTGTCTGTGACGAGTGTGTGTGTGTGTGTGTGTGTGTGTGTTTCCCACAGAGTGCCTTCTTCAGTCAGCACGGCTGCACCTCCAGCGCCGCCAACATCAAATACAGCAGCAAGGCGGCGCTACTGTACCGCGAGCGGATCAAGAGTCAGGCCACGCAGGCCACCCGGCAGCACGGCACTGAGGTGATGTCACAGATCATGTGCTCTTGATGATGATGATGATGATGAAGCTCATGTCTCTCTCTCTCTTTAGCTGTGGCTGGACAGTCAGGCTCCGCTCTCACCCACGTCGCCCGTCGACAGACACGAGGACTTCTTCTCTCAGCACATTCAGGTCAGCAGGTCACGCCTCGCCGCTCTTATCATACGGGCCAATCGTTTGAAACAGGAAGTGCTCATGTGTAAACTGCATAGGGATTTTGTATTGAACATAACTCTGGATCACAGTGTGATAGAGACATGTCGACTGGCTCATTTTTACTCAGGCAACCACTCAGTCTCTCAGGATCATCATAAAGCCATCAGGCCATGCCCTAGCAACCATTTAGAGCACCGTAGCAACAAGAGGGGCAGCCAATCACTTTCACTTGCACCCTAGCAACCACCTAGAACTCTTGCACAGTGAACAAAGGTCTAGCTCTCACGAATCTCTTTAAATCTCTTGTGTTTAGCTGCCCATGCTGAAGGAGGGACACCAGCTGAACACCAGCCAAGCGCTTGACCCAGTCCAGGACGGAAATAATAACGGTGTGATGGTGTGGCGTGGTGTTTTATATACAGTATGCAGTTGTTTGGTCTCTCTGGACACTGTTGGTGTTTGATGGGTGCAGGTGCTGGTGCCAGTGAGGAGGGTCCCAGTGTGGAGCAGCTCAACGCGTCCCCTTCATCACCATCATCTTCATCATCAGGTGACTCTCACAGCCCTCAGACAGACACGCACACCTGAAATCATCTTCATATTCATAACTCGAAACCCTCTCTTACAGAGCTGCCCTCTCTGATGAAGAAGAAACCCACCGCCACCACCGGCAGGAAAGCCGTGAGTTTCCCACAGACACTGTTATTATTCCTCACTACAGCTCATCCGTAGAGCAGGAAGTGATGTCACAGGGAGGGCATCTCGTTTTATGATGTGACATAAGCTCAATTCAGGGCGTTTGTCATTTTTACCACAACACAACAAGCGATTCATCATAAAGGGGCAATAAATAAACAGGAGAAGAGCTAGTAATCATCATTACACACCTGCAAACTTGTCGCTTTTCTGCGACAATCTGCGTTTTCTTGGGTCAATTGGGTCATTTACGTGAATCGCGTAGAACCGGAGAGTTTTTGTTTTTGGGGGTGTGTTCGGTGCACACGTGTAACGTTACCGAACGGTTTCTGGGTGCAATCTTTAACAGTTCACAGTCGGCTTGTTTTAAGCGCGGAACACACTTCAATCCGAGTTCCCACACGAACATATTAAATATTCAGTCCATTTTATCACGAAAGTCAAACGATAAATGCCGTTTTGACACTCTATGTGGCGTGACTGATCATTGATGATCACAGTTCAAGCGGCCGATCATCTGTGAAGGCGATCGATCATCTCTCACTAAAGAATAAACATGAATGAACATCTGAAGGTATGCTGAAGATGCATTACAACTTACTGTCATGTATATATGTGCTGTAATCGCTCCATCAATGTTTCAACGGCGGAAAGACAACAATATAACTGCGTGTAAACTAAACAATGTCATGTAACGTTAGCATCACATTTACCTCAGGCAGTCATTCAGTGTCCACAGAATTTGATTCACTAGAGAAATCAACTCTTTCACTAAATATATGCTCTATATTAGCTTATATATTCATTATATTAGCTATTAGCTTATATATTCATTATATTCTACTTAACCTGTTATTGATGTCTTGATTATTTCATGCATGTTAAATAAACCTGTCATGAAACTATTTTATAATTCGATTGAGAAGTTAATGCAAAAACTGCCTTATGTGAAGTTTACATGTTTGTATACAATGTGTTATTTGAGTGTTGATTATTATACCTAAAAATAAATAGCAACTGAATTTAGGCTAATAGTTTGGGCTCTGTTGTTAACCTGTAATATTAATGTGCAAGTAAGGGCTCCCTATATAATTTACAGAAATATCTTCAATAAACTTTTAGATATAATTTAATTAATTCAAGGACAGACACTTTTTTTTATTCAAAATGTCCCCACAAAGATGGCAATATCCGAAATCCTCATCCTTGTGGGGACATTTGAAAATGTGAAAATGCAGAATGTCTCCTGTGATGGGTAGGTTTAGGGGCAGGGGCAGTGTGTGTGTGTGTGTGTGTGTGTGATGGGTAGGTTTAGGGGCAGGGGCAGTGTAGGGGGATAGAATATACGGTTTGTACGGTATAAAAACCATTACGCCTATGGAAAGTCCCCATAAAACATGAAAACCCAACGTGTGTGTGTGTGTGTGTCAGACGGGCAGTAAGAAGGCCGGTCTGGGTGCGCAGAAGGTCAGCAGTCAGAGCTTCAGCACGCAGCAGAAGCGAGCTCAGGCCGTGGACAGACTGCAGGAGGAGATGAAGAGCAGCGAGGCCGACCCTCAGCACCCGACGTGAGCATGTGACCCGCCTCGCCCTCCTCCTAACGCACGCCGCTAGTGTTTCACACCTGTGTGTGTGTGTGTGTGTGTGTGTGCAGAGGTCCGTCCCTGAGCCACTCGTTCGACAGTCTGGAGCTGCAGAGGAGCGCGAGGAGGAACGAGCAGCAGATGAGCCGTCTGGGCGGACAGAGGAAGGAGCAGGCAGAGCGGCTGGGCATGGGCTTCGGCGCGCGCAGGTCAGTGTGTGTGTGTGTGTGTGTGTGTGTGAGGCCAGACCTGATAAACCTTTAAAGGGTTAGTTCACCCAAAAATGTAAATTGTGTCATTAATGACTGACCCTCATGTGGTTGGACACCCATCGGACCTCCGTTCATCTTCAGACACAAATGAAGATATTTTAGTGTAAATCTGATGCTCTGAAAGGCCTCCATTGGCTCAACTTTACACTCTCAAGACCCTTAAAAGACACTAAAGACTAAAGTTACAAAGTCCATCTCACTACAGCGGCTCTACAATAACTTTATGAAGACGAGAATAGTTTCTGTGCGCAAAAACCCCTAAATAACGACTTCTATCACGATGACCGATTTCAAAACACGGCATCATGAAGCTTCGAAGCGTTATGAATCAGTGAGTCGACTCAGCAGTTTGAAGCATTATGAATCAGTGAGTCGATTCAGAGGTTCAGAGCGTTATGAATCAGTGAGTCGATTCAGCGGTTCAGAGCGTTATGAATCAGTGAGTCGATTCAGCAGTTTGAAGCGTTATGAATCAGTGAGTCGATTCAGAGGTTCAGAGCGTTATGAATCAGTGAGTCGATTCAGTGGTTCAGAGCGTTATGAATCAGTGAGTCGATTCAGAGGTTCAGAGCGTTATGAATCAGTGAGTCGATTCAGCGGTTCAGAGCGTTATGAATCAGTGAGTCGATTCAGCGGTTCAGAGCGTTATGAATCAGTGAGTCGATTCAGCAGTTTGAAGCGTTATGAATCAGTGAGTCGATTCAGTGGTTCAGAGCGTTATGAATCAGTGAGTCGATTCAGCGGTTTGAATCGCCAAAGTCACGTGATTTCAGCAGTTTGGCGGTTTGACACGCGATCCGAATCATGATTCGACTCACTGATTCATAACGCTTTGAAGCTTCATGAAGACTTGTTTTGAAATCGGTCATCGTGATAGAAGTCGTTATTTAGGGTTTTTTTGCGCACAAAAACTATTCTCGTCTTCATAAAGTTATTGTAGAGCCGCTGTAGTGAGATGGACTTTGTAACTTTAGTCTTTAGTGTCTTTTAAGGGTCTTGAGAGTGTAAAGTGCATTGAGCCAATGGAGGCCTTTCAGAGCATCAGATTTACACTAAAATATCTTCATTTGTGTCTGAAGATGAACGGAGGTCTGACGGGTGTCCAACCACATGAGGCTCAGTCATTAATGGCACAATTTACATCTTTGGGTGAACTAACCCTTTAACATACAACCTTCAGTGACCTCTCTCTCTCTGTGTTTCCAGCGGCCTGTCGCACTCTGTGACGGAGGACCTGCGGATCATAAAGCAGGAGGCTCCGGCTCTGAGCTCCTCCAGCAGAAGAGCACACCTGGAGGACGAGGAGGACCAGGACAAGCGCTTCTCCTGCAGGTGACGCCTCGCTGATCAAGATATGAGTGTGTGTGTGTGTGTGTGTGTGTGTTAGGGATGGCTCAATACCGCAATTTTGGCTTCGGTACGGTACCATAATCTAATACCGAAGTACCGATATTAAATCGATACCATACAGGGTCTGAATTTTGACGCGGGTATTGCGCATAATTTTACTCACTCTCGCAGGTTTGAGGTTTATAAAGCGGGAAATTAACGCAGATGTTTATTATTTCGTGAATCAACAAAGATGATCAAATCAGTCATTTGGAAACTTTCTTGTGCAAAGTAATTTCTGCACCTTTCTCTAGCTCTCAAAATGAGCAAATCGCTTCAAAAGACATCACACATGCACTATAAAAGCATCTGCGCGCTCAGATTCAACGCTTAAGCTTTCGTTTCGGGACAGCTGACGGAAATCACTGCCCACATCTTTTAAAAACCTCGCCAATTTGAACATTCAAGTGATTTTATAGCATTCCGTCATACATGGGGATGGAGCTAAGAGAGAGTTTTCTTTCTGCTCATACCAACAACAAACACACAAGCATAAAGAGCGTCGCGCATTCCAGATTAAGTGTTTTTCCTAAGACAAATACACACAAACTTATGTCAAAAATGTCCATCTTTAGTGAGTCGTCACATAAACACAGTTGGTTATGTCTTACGAGAATATAGTGCAATAGTGTGCGTGCAAATATTATGAAATCTAAATGTCATTGGTTGAAACGAACGCTGGAGATGTCTTTATATTTAAACGATACGATCTTATGTATGTGCGTTGATCAGTGTTAAAAGATAATAAATGTCTAAATGAGAGTTTGATTTATGCCCTCACCTGTCGATCTCTTAATGTCTTGTACAAGTCAGGATGGGCAAGTGGCAGATGCTCGGCAAGGTTTGATGGTTCTTCAGCAGTTTGAGAAGCAAAGTCATTCCAAATTTCACTTCTAATCCTCTCTTTATTAACTCCTTTTGTGCGTGTTGAGTGAGATTCAACTGCTGTATTGATTTTGTTCCTCTATGGCACCACATTTGCCGGTTTCGCGTCAGTTTGAGTCTAGCGGTGAACTTCGGAACAGCAGCATATACCGAAATGAGCAAAATCTTGATATCGTACCGTTTGAAATAAAATGCATGCCGGTATTTTCCCAGTATACCGCGCATCCCCAGTATGTGTGCTCTTGTTCATGAGCGTGTCCTGTGTCTTCCCATAGGCTCCTGGACGAAGATTCGTCGGATCCGTTCTTCTTTCAGCAGGCTGACATCGACCTGAACACAGAGAGGTCAGACAAGGGCGTTCCTGAGCTCGGCTTCTATCCCAGCAGGCCGTGCGCTGAACGCCGTGTGCTTGTTTTCCCACAGGGCCGTGGCGAGGAGGACGACGGAGCCGCAGTGCGTCTCTGATGACGCCCAGAGGAAGTTCGCCAACGCCAAGGCCATTTCATCCGACATGTTTTTCGGCAAGCAGGACAACTCTGAGGTGACGCCCTGCGAACAATGCTCATTTTCACAGCATATTTTGATTTAGTTCTAGTCGTAGTCTTTTGACTAAAATGCCATTTAGTTTTAGTCATATTTTAGTCACTTGAATTGTTTTTAGTTTTAGTCGACTAAAATCTAATGAGTTTAGTTCAATTGTAATACATTAAGCATTTAAGAGTCACATAACCGACTGTCACTTGACATTTTGACGTCATTTTGTTTTTGACATTAAAAATACGCGAAAGAGAGCTCAATTCACTTTTTTGTTTGTTTTTAAAAACCTCTATATAGTTTTTATAACTTTGTATTTCTGTTTTAGTTAGTCTATCATGTAGGGCTGCGCAATCTATCGAAATACCGCAAATGTACATATCGCAATATGCATATCGCAAGGGCACGCAATATTTGAATGATTTTAATAGGCTACTTCAACATTGTGAAAAGTGCACGTTTTAGGTTGACGCATTTAGCAGAGAATAGACTGGGCACACGACTGTTACTTATGTGACTTGCTTGACGTTAAAATGAGTTATTAAACGCAATAACTTGCGAAAAACAACTGCAGTCTCGCGCTGTCTGACACACACACCGAAACGTGCGCACAAGCCGCTCTTTTTTCGTGTCTTGTTACACACTCGAACTGTCAAATACACACACAGTTGTGTCAAAATGGCTGTCTTGATGACTATTCATGTATACACAGTCGCTTATGCTTTAAATGAAGGATATCAGTTGGGGAAAGAAATAGATTTTACACACTTAAAGCAATATCGTGTCGAATATCGAATATCGCATTATTTAACGAGGATATCGCATTTTTCTTCAATATCGCACAGGCCTAATATCATGTTAAGCTAAGGCTTCAAATAAGTTTATTTATTTATTTGTTTAATTTCAGTTAACATTTATTTAATTTCAAGTAATGAAGATTGTTTTAATGGTTTTAGTGAACTATTATAACCCTGATACTTTATTGAATATGTGTCAAATACTGGTCTTTCCTCCTGACTTTGAATTAAATGGGAATTAAATTAAATACAGTTTATTGTGTAAGCAAAAAACAATATATAATGCGTGACTTTTAATTATATACCAGCTGGAAATACACCGGGACTCTTATTTTGAAGTCTCGCCTTACTATTGCAGTTGCTCATTCAAGTTCAGATGAGGGAGATCAAATATGCATTATTACAACCGTCTAAAGCATATTACTATATAAACATGGTAAAGTAAACATTGTGATTATTCATCAGCATTAGTTCATAAACACTGGTCTGGCATAAATGTGTGTTATTGATTGAGCCGCTCTGGAGCTGGATTGGGGGTGTGTGAGCCTGTAGGCCGTGTGTTTTCCCCCGGCATCTGTTACTCAGGACATCAGTTCTGACCCCATCTCTTCCCTAATCGTCCCTCACTAACATTCTCCTCTCGTTTTTATTAGTTGACAAAAATATCAGTTGATTTTCGTCATAGTTTTTGTCATCCAACACTAGTTTTTATTTAGTTATCGTCTCGTTTTCGTCAGTGAAAAAAGGTAATTGACGAAAATTATGTCAACAAAATGAACATTAAGCCTGTGAACAAACGCTTGAGACGTGTGATGAGCTCTGTGTTGTTAAACCAGGGTTTCCGCGGGGTCTAGAATTTCAAAATCTAAATTTTAGGCCTTAAAAAGTCTTAAATTCGCTGAAGTATTCTGTTTTAGGTCTTAAATCATTTTAAACTGGTCTTAATTTTCCTACGTCCATGTAACGCTAATTCTACTTTAGAATATTTTTATTTATTTATTTTATTGGTAGTTCTTTCTTTCGCTAGTCCAAATATAATTTGCTGTATTACGACTACAAATGAGACATGCAGCTTATTTTTTTTTTTTTTTTTTACATTTTTTATGTATTTGGCAGACGCTTTTATCCAAAGCGACTTACATTGCATACAAGGTACACATTTAACATTTTGTCAGTTCTTGCTTTCCCTGGGAATCGAACCCATGACCTTGGCGTTGCTAGCGCCATGCTCTACTGTTTGAGCTACAGGAAAGCTTATATTGCAGCCAATCAGCTTTTGTGTTATTGGAGTCTTTTTCGGATTGTACCACAGACACATAAAACAGATTTTATTCTTCAGCTAATAGTCCTCCAGTTTTTCATGTTTCCGCGATTACTAAATGCAACGAAAAATCAACATGCATTTGTTTGAGATCCTGCATTATTCCTATACCATAATAAACAAGATTTATATATTTTGTTTGTTCTATTGTCATGTGTGACTGTTGTGCATCTAACATACCACATTTACCATATTATGTATTACCCTAATTATGAAAAAAATGCAAATGCAAATTTCTGGAAATTAACAAGTCATTTTTATCTCAAAAATCACCCAAAAAAATTTTGCAAAATCCTGGTGGGATTGCGCTATGAGGAAGTGCAAGTTTATTGATTTGTTCAATTTGAATTAATGAATGTACTTTGCAAGTAATCATGTGACTGCATTTCCTTTTATAGGTCTTAAATTTCATTCATAATGTTCTTAACCCTTTAACTGTCACCCCCCTTTTTGAGAATACACATTAAAATGCACTATCCAAACTTAAAGGGCTGTAATTCAAGAATGCTTTGGAATATAGACCTAAGTTTGGTCTCGTTTTAAAGACGACACTCTGCAGATTTATTGCTAAAGTGAAAGCAATTCAAAATATGGAAGTATGAAAAAGTTATGGAAGTTTAAATTTACTGTAAATGAAAAATTCTGTAGTAAATATTTCATTATTATACATTAAATATTTCAATTTCATATAAAATATATATTTTACAAAAAAAATTACTATAAAATCAAAGCCATATGTCTAACCAAGTTTGAAAGTTTCCAAATTTGAAGTTATCACAAAAATTGAAGTCCCCATGAGATTTTGTTTATACGCAATTGCCACCGGGGCCCGTTCTTCGTACCTCGCTAACTCAGTTAGCTGGATTTGATTGTTGACGATTTGACATGATCTCGGATTGTTTGGTTCTTCGAAGCTCATCCTGGACTTGCTGTCATAGTAACAGGTCCGTAAGCTTAAACCTGCTCGAGCGGCTTATTTCATGTAAACAGGATTAGATTGCATCTTGAGGTGATACTTAAAATCTGTCCCAGCCACTGCTACTTTATTACAAGAGTGCATTACTGAACCAGGGGCAATAATAATCATTTTAAATAATAATATAAAAATTTTATATTGTATATGTATATGTATATGAGAATGTATAATGTTGTGTATAATACTATAGACAGCCACTTGATTGAGAGATTTATTTGTGATGGAATAATTATTTTATATAATTTTATTTTTATTGGTTTACACACATGTTGTACAGTTACTCTGAGCCGTGCATTAAGTGATCACGGATATTATGGGAGTGGCTTGATGCGTAAGAGAGGATAATTTGATCTTGACCCATAAGAAACTTGAATACTGTCACGTTACAAATCTGCTTCAAATTGAATTAAAAATTAAATTACAACATTTGAAATAAAAATGTAAAGGGTGTACAAATACTGTATAAAATCGTGAATATAAATAATTGGTAATCATGTTAAAAAAAAAAACATTTATCATTTATCTATTATAACTTTTATGTTGGTTTGGTCGTTTGGCTGTTTCCTTATAAACGTTCAGAAATTCGTGGGGTTTTTTTGTGTAATTTGTCAAGTTTTTTTGCCAGGTGGCTTTTTAATTATATGATGTCATTACGTTGCTGTCTTGACGCCAGCCAATCGCTGCATTGCTGATCATGGTTTCGAGTATCGATGCATCTGCCCTCTTCAGGGAACACAAGAACGCGCAGTGATCTTAGATCATTTAATCCAGATATTTTAATCCAATCCGCAAATTCGTTTGAAGAACCAAATTAGCCAGAGATCAGTTATCACGATTAAAAGATCTGGGATCTGTCAAATCATCTTAGATGTATTAAGCGAGGTACGAAGAACGGGCCCCGGGTGTCATTTCAAATTCCATTGAATGTTTTTTGATGCATTTTCCTAAACATTTCTGTCCAAATATCACAAAACAGTCACCAAATATGGACCCTTGAGACTCAATCCGGCAATATGTGTTTTGTCAAGATTGGAAAAGATTTTGAATATAAAGTAGTTAAAATAAATGTTGTAATATGAAACATGACACCGCCCACTATGGGGAGGAGCCCGCTAGAATAATTTGGAGTAACGTTTCCATGGTAACACAATGTCCGGTTTTCACAGGATGAATTTTGAGTTTGTAAGCTTTCGAATAATACCTAATTTATGATAATTACTTAAATATATGATAGGAAAAAAAGGCGATCAAAAAAGAGCACCTGTGGGACGGTGACAGTTAAGAGAAAGGTCTCAAAAAGTCTTAAATGTGACTTGACCTGCAGAAACCCTGTAACCGCTGCTCTCTCTGGTGTTTCAGTATGAAGTGCGAGCGCGGCTGGAGAACTACTCAGGCAGTTCCTCGATCAGCTCCGCAGATCTGTTCGATGAGCAGAAGAAATCAGCAGGTGCGTGTCTCTACTCGTAGATCTGCGCAAAACCTCTTCCGGTGTTTATTGTCCGTGGTTTCTCTGTTTGCGGTCCAGCGTCCGGCGGCTCGTCCCGCTTGAGCAACATGATGCCTGCCGTGCCGGACATGATGCAGCTGAAGAGCGGCGTTCGGACTGTGGCGGGAAAACTGTCCGTCATGGCCAGCGGAGTGGTGTCCTCTATACAGGTGAGGTTCTGCTGACCCGTTAGATGGGTTACCCTAACCCCGTTAACGGACCCGTTCATCCGGCTGGATGTGAGGCTAAACTCTGTGTTTTCCTGCAGGATCGCTACGGCACATGAGGAGGATGACGGAGTGAAGCTGCTTCTTATCCATCCAGCGCTTTGGTCGGTTCTGTTTTTCTTATTTAGTCAGGCAGCATTTGGTGTGTTTGATGGGGCTTTTGTTTGTCATTTGGGAAATGTGTGCTCTGGGGACCAAAAATCATCTGTAATTGAAGTGAAATATTTGCACTAGTTTACTTTTGCACTATTCTGAGATATAAACGCGCAGTTCTTCAGCTGTCATGAGGAGGATATGGGCGGATGTGATGTTCTGCTCATAGAAGGGCTTTACATGCTGTATCATATACAGTTGATGATTATGATGACGATGATGAGGCTCGTTTTACACACTACCAATGATCCGATGTGACAATCGTTTACCTGAAGCCTTATTAATCTCATTGCCATATATATGTTTTGTTTTCTTTGTCATTTATGAACATTTATCAAACATTAAGGTGGTTGATTAATCTGGTAAACTGCTTTAATTCAATAAAGAACTGATTTGATGAATAACTGGTCCGTGTTTTTTCTGGTCCTTCACTTTTAAAGCTACACTGTGTAACTTTTTTAGTTTATTCTTCGCTAAAAACACTTAGTTCTTTCAAAAATATATGTGCTCATTAATGTATATTTACTTCTTTCAAGTAATAAAGTATTCTCGTAAGTTTATAATATGCCATTGTAAACACATACGGGTCAGGGTTCGAATGCGGGTCGCCATGTTGCCCCTCCATCTTGAAAGTACATTAGCCAAAGAGGGACATACCCGTAAATTCAAGCTTGGCCTTTGGCGTTTTAACACTCGATGGCACCGTGTCCAATGTGGACGAGGGCGAACTGGAAGCCATGTTAATCTTGGACTAAATCGGCCACCGTAGGAGTTAAAACCAAATCGGAATTGAGAGGAACAGAAACTAATATTCACTGGATGGTCATATACCAGTTCACCACTAGATGGGGGAAAATATCACACAGTGGAGCTTTAAAAAAGATCTTAATTTAATATAGCAGGCGAAAGAGGTTATTATATTCTGTTTTATTGACAGGGCGGGGGCTAGTAACGTAACTAATTGTTGTACTTTTGAAATAAAGTCAGAACATTAACGCGATTACTTTTAAAAAGATCAGTTATTTAAACGCTGAATCATTCAGTAATGAAACACGGTTGAGTGTTGCTGTTATGGTTCTGCTGTGATCTTTGTTTGGAACTATTTTCACAGCTAAAACAGAACAAAAACATTCAATATTGCATCGAAAATGTTAGCGACTTCAATGAAATCAATCACATTTTCAATCGTTATGGTATTAAAACAGCTCTGTTGGTTATGGATTTTTGAAAAATAACATTTCATGTAGTGTGTAAGTTCTAAGTGAATGAAAACATCCTGCAAAGTTTTTAAATCTGAAAGTGCACCGTATATAAAGTTACTGTCTCTCAAATGTAAGAGTCGACTCGGAGTCAATCAATCAATTCGTTGTGATGTCAAGATGAAACATTAGCATATTGCCCGTCCACTTATTGTGTGCGCAGGCACCAGGGAAAACTTGAACCACCTCAAACACTGCAGCGTATAGTGGATAGCATCATGTTGAGAAGACGCTGTGCTCTACAATGTGTTTGTTGTGTTTCATATTGTGCAAGTACTCGGGAGACTGATTCATCCATCGAGTCGTTTGAGAATCATTGACCATTGTGGTGATGTGCAATGTATATTATGAGAAAGTTAAAAAAATGTTTTTACCTTTGATGGATGTAAACCTGTTGTTGGAGACCTCCAAAACTAAATTAGGAAACTTTAAAATACCATAACAGGGGCACTTTAATGATCTACTGCAAAATAAAGCGAGCTTTGGTTAGAACTAAACAAATATTGAATTACTACAGTTGTAATTTCTCATTAGAAATGAAACCATTGGTTAAAAACGTACATTTACACACTAACTGATCAGCAACCACAACTTTCAGAAGCCATCTTTCTTTTTCTAGTTCAACTGTCACCGAATGGAACGCATAGGATTGTGGGATATCAAAGGCAGCGAAGGATATGACTGCGTCCCGAAAACTGGAAAATGCTGCCTTCAGAGAACACTTTTCAAGGTAGGAAGACATTAAGGCACGTCCGAATCCCACACCTACTACATCTTGGATTCCCCCCGCCATGGGCTGTCACAGGAGGGGTTACATTGGTGCCGTGACCCGGATGGGAGTGAGGTTTAGGGGGGTGAGTGCAGGGCTCGACATTAAGCATGTTCACGTGCTTGTCCTTCGGACAAGTAAATCTGTCATCCACTTGTCCGAGTAAAAAATGTGCTTGTCCGGAAAAAATAAAATAAAATTTTGTGTGTGTTGGTAATAAAATTTATTCTGAAGCAATATTCTCACCAGTGTTCAATCGGCTTTGACAAATGCATATTTGTGATATTTTTACCTTTTATAAAGGGCATTTTTCCCCTAATCTTTGATTGGCTATGATTCAGGTTTCCTTTTATATTCTTAAATTGGATCAATCAATTAAATTAGAAGACGACACTGGCTGTTACCAGTCAAATTAAATAATTTACACTGAAAAATTGCAACTGCATTAAATAATGTTATGAGATTGTTTAAAAATATACAAATAAGAAATGCTGGAAAGATGAAACTAAAGCACCAGTAGGTGGCAGCAGGTGACCGTCTGAATGAGTGAGTCATTGAGTCGATTCGTTCAAGCGCTGATTCATTCAAGAATGAGGCGGTCGTTTACGAATAGTTAATTGAATCTTTGATTCTATCGATTCATTCAAAACGCTGAATCATTCACTAACACGCTGTTGCTGTGACACTCGTTCTGCTGTGATCTTTTGGAACTATTTTCGCTGCTGAAATAGAACAAAAACACTCAATATTGCATCTAAAATGTAAGTGACTTAATGTTAATAATTGTTTATGGAACTATCATATAAGCAGTGTCATTTTCAGTCGTGATGTTATTCAGGAAAACAGCACTCTTGGGAATGTGACGTTGCAACTGTATCATATTATAAATGTAAATAAACTCCACATTTCTACATTTTTACGGCAGTGTGTGAGCGGTGCACATATGTTTCGATTTCTCCTCGAGAGGCTGCGTGAGCGTCAACAGTGCAACGTTACCGTCAGTTCATTATACATTATTATCATTCACTGACGATCACCAATTACAGTAATGAATGCAGAATAATTCTTGCATTTGGGTGATTCCCTAGTTATTTTTGTTAATGACGTTTTATCAGGCTACTTGTCCGTCGGGCAAGTAAAATAATTTTTCACTTGCCCCTTCAAAAAATCCACTTGTCCCGGACAAGCGGACAAGCGTTAATGTCGAGCCCTGGAGTGTAACGGAGGCAAGCTAGTAGTGGCTGTGTGAGTAAACCTCACTCCTCTGATCTCAAGAGAGGCTCTAGCGACTGACACTAGAGGTTGCAGCCTTTAGCCTCCTTGTTAGATCGTCTGACTCTCATGCCGGGGGACCCGGGTTTGCAATGGTCGCATTTTCGAGCCTTGACATGGCTATTGAATCCGTCCTCTGCACTTCTTTAACTGTCTGATTCTATAACCAAATCAGACCTCAGAAGATTACAGCGGATAGTCCGGACTGCTGAGAGAATCACTGGGACACCCCTCCCCACTCTCCAAGAACTGAACTCCTCCAGAGTGAGTCAAAGAGCTGGCAAAATCCTCCCAAACCCAGCCCACTTCCTCTTTGAACTGACGGTTTCTTTCCTCAGACCATCTACCTCATGAACTATTAATTTCCCACTTTGAAATAAACATGCAATACACAACACTATTTATACATTTATATTTATTTAACACACCATACTTCTTATTTACATGTCCTTGCATTTGTACATAACATACATTGTACATACATATACCATCTATTGTCTTGTAACTTGGTGTTGAGTTGTGCAGGGGAGTTCCTCCACTATTTGCACACCCAGACACTTAACGCCGTAGTCTTTCACCACAACAGACCCGTAAACAGTTCAGGGAATGTGGGCGGTTCAGGTTCTTCTGAAGTCAACAACCATCTCTTTAGTGTTATCAGCATTTGGAGATAGGGTGTTGTCGCTGCACCAGTTCACTAGCTGATTGACCTCAGTCCTGATGACAGCAACCATAAAACGCTCATCCCTCTCAGATTGATGACATCAAGTGACCCCCATTTTCTAAAGACAAAGAGCTTTTCTTATATATAGTTTACACCAGGGGTTTTCAAACTGGGGTCCAGGACCTCCAGAAGGTTCTAAGGGGTCCCCAGAAGATTTCAGAAAATAAAGAGACAAAGCAAAAATGGATAAAGTCTACCAAACATTCTACCTGCTTCATGTTAAATGTTAAATCTAGACGTTTCTCTCCTTTCTTGCCGTAAACCTACTTTCCACATTTGTATATGTTTGCTTTGTATCTTTCTAGTGAGTTTTTCTCACTATAGTCCTTTATCTTGCTCACTGGGGTTGTAAGGCAGTACGTAAGCTGCTTACATACATTTATTGTGAAAGTTGCTTATAAAAATACGTTTTAATTGAAAATGTCTTCTTCGAGTTTATACATCCAACATTAAGTATAGCCAACTATTTATCTCTGTTTTTTCATACATGTATGTAAATGGATATATAGATGGACCCTCATACAAGGTTCATCATATTTGGGGGTCCTTGCCATGATCAAGTTTGAAAACCCCTGGTTTAAACCATAGCATTTCCTACAACACTGCATACAAGTGTTATAAATGAAGGTAATGAAGGAACTGGACACACTTTCCAGTCCTGCAGTACAAATAAGGACACAGTATTACTGCAGTTAGTAAAGGTGTTGTCCTGACTCTCAATGACTTGTGTTCTTTGAGTGACTGTCTGAGGCTGACATCTAGTGGACATTTTATGATCTGTGACTTACAGCAGGATTCCTCTATCTATTCCTGGAGAGACAGAACAGAGTTTAGTTCCAGCTCTTACTGAACACACCTGAATCTACTAAGAAAAGGTTTTGCATTTAAAAATAACATCCAGGTGTGTGAGAGTATGGTTGAAACTGAATTCTACAGGAATTAGGCTCTTCAGGATGTTTTGGATGATCTTGCTCCATTAATACCTAGAATTGTCCCGTCTACTCACTGCTCTCCTTGGTTCACTCCTGAAAACAAAATGTAGGCGTCTTTACAAAAAATCGTCCTTTCTTGTGCGTGCCATGGCTTTTTTGGATTCAGTAGTGGAATATAAAGAAGCACTTAGCATCTTTCTACTGTCATCAACAAAGCCAAGTGCAAACCTAAAGCTCTTTTTTCTGAAATAAACAAACTGGTTAAACCCTCACCAGTAGCTATTACTGGCTTTGTTGATCTCTGTGATAGTTTTCAGTCATTTATTCTACAAAAAATGTATAACATTTATCAAACTTTTTCTCCAACTCTCTCTTCCTATTCAACTCCATGTCTGATAGGTCATCACTTTCTTACTCACGAATACATCCGTGGTTGAACAACTTATCAAATCTAATTCTACCACCTGCACGCTTGATCATATTCCAACATGCCTTCTAAAAACCCACTTATTCAACCCATTACTCATATTATAAATAGATCTCTTGCCACTGGTTATGTTCTGCATGATCTAAAAGTAGCAGCTGTCACTCCAATACTAAAGAAGTCCGGCCTTGATAACACTATCCAGAATAATTATAGACCAATATCAAACCTCCCATTCATTGCCAAATTACTTGAGAAGGTAATCGTAGCACAACTGCAGTCACATCTAGAGAATAATAATCTTTTTGAATGCTTCAGTCTGGTTTTCGCCCCTATCACAGCACAGAAAAAGCACTTTTACAAGTGCTAAACGATCTCCTTGTGGTTTCGGATTCTGGTGCACACAGTATCCTGGTTCTGCTCGATCTCATCTGTGTGCCACTCTACGCTTCTTTCTCGGCTATCTGCAATAGGCATTACTGGTGCTGCTCTTCAGTGGTTAACCTCGTATCTATCAGATAGACAGCAGTTTGTTACGGTAGGTAAGGATCGATCCAGTACTGTTCCTATCTCTCATGGTGTACCTCAAGGCTCAGTACTTGGTCCGCTCTTATTTCTCATTTATGTGTTGCCACTAGATCAGATAATCAGACGGCATGGTCTCAACTTTCATAGTTACGCTGATGATATTCAACTTTATTTCACGGTTAAACCCAACTCCTTTGTCCACCCTCTTCAGTTAACTCTTGCCTTCAGGAACTTAAAACCTGGATGACTGATAACTTCTTACAGCTTAATGCTGATAAAACTGAAATCCTGTTGAGTGGCCCTAAATCAGAGTTTACCCCGACATTACATTTTCATTGATATTGATGGTGTCCAGATTAGGCCTTCAAAAACTGCGAATTCTAGGAGTATTGATCGACTTTAGACTCACGCATTGGTCGGATTGTCATGCTTTTTCCACTTGCGAAATATTGTTTGTATCCGCCGCTCCCTTAACTTCTGAGATGCTGAAACTATTATCCACGTTTTTATAACCTCCAGATAGGACTACTGAAACACCTTGTATAGCGCTTACCTAACAAAGCTATACATCACCTTTAAATGGCGCCAAACTCTGCTGCTCGAGCCCTTACATTTAATAAAAAATCTGCACATATCACTCCCATCCCCAACCAACTTCACTGGCTTCCTGTGCCTAATCCAGTTTAAACTGTTAGTTTTAGTTGGCCCTGTACCCCAGTACCTGGCTGAGTTAGTGCAACCATACAGTATGTTCCTGCCCGGACCCTCAGATCTAGCAATGATAACTTGCTTGTCCTATCCAAGTTTAAACGCTCTACTGTGGGTGGTAGGGCTTTTAGTGTTACAGGCCATAAGCTATGGAATAAACTGCCCCCGAATCTTCGTACCACCCCTACTCTCCAGAACTTTAAGGCCCAACTTAAAACTCATCTATTCCCTATCCTCAGTACATTTCTCTGCCTTCAAGTGATCTCTCACTTTCTAATTTTTTTGTTATATGATTATTGTATTTAATGTTCTCTTTGACTCTATAACTTATGTTAATTATGTGTAGTTGTTTGTTGTCTCCATCTGCTTGTTTATTTGTAATAATAAGCAGGCGGACTGTTACTTTGTTTGTCTATTGATTGTACTATTGAACTACTTTGTGAAGCGACCTTGGGTTCTTGAAAGGCGCTATAAAAATAAACATTATTTATTATTATTCTGGTGTAGTGTTTTTTTTGAGTATGAGGTGGAGTGCACTTCATCATCATCATCATCATCCTTATTCCTTCTGTTCATATTATATTTATAACATTTTTGAATCTAATAAGTCACTGGTCACATTACACAATCAAATATTATGAAATAAAAATTATTCCTACGTTTATGGTTGTGGTGAGCGGGAGAGCAAAACGTTCACCCTTCTCAGTTTGATGACATCACGTGACCCCCATTTGCTACAGTCAAATATAGTTTTAACCATAACATTTCCTACAACACTGTATACACGTTTTAGAAATTCAAGGTAATAAAGGAACTGGACACTTTCCAGTCCTGCAGTACAAATAATAAGGACACAGTATTACTGCAGTTAGTAAAGGTGTTGTCCTGACTCTCAATGACTTGTGTTCTTTGAGTGACTGTCTGAGGCTGACATCTAGTGGACATTTTATGATCTGTGACTTACAGCAGGATTCCTCTATCTATTCCTGGAGTGACAGAACAGAGTTTAGTTCCAGCTCTTACTGAACACGCCTGAATCTACTAAGAAAGGCTTTGGCATTTAAAATAACATCCAGGTGTGTGAGAGTATGGTTGAAACTGAACTCTGCAGGAATGAGGCTCTTCAGGACCAGAAATGAGGAACTCTTACAGACACACCTGTTTTACACACAAACACAGAACAAAACACCGGAACTCTTACAGACACACCTGTTTTGCACACGTCACTCAAACACAGAACCAGGAAACTCTTCAGATCAGGGAAAGAGATATTGAAGTGCAGTTGAGCTGTTGTTGTTTTGTGTGTCTCATGTAGTAAAATGGCTGAAGCCAGAATTTCAGTGGATCAGGATGAGTTTATCTGTCCAGTGTGTCTAGATCTCTTGAAGGATCCAGTGGCCATTCCCTGTGGACACAGTTACTGTAAGATCTGTATTACGGGCTACTGGGATCAGGAGGATCAGAAGAGAGTCTACAGCTGCCCTCAGTGCAGACAGACTTTCAGTCCAAGACCTGCTTTAGCTAAAAATACCATGCTGGCTGAAGTGGTGGAGAAACTGAAGACTAAACTTCTTGATGACTGTTATGCTGGAGCTGGAGATGTGCAGTGTGACGCCTGTACTGGAAGAATACACAAAGCCGTCAAGTCCTGTCTGGTGTGTCTGGAGTCTTACTGTCAAACTCATTTTGACCGTCATGAGGAATTTCACTCCCGTAAGCCACATAAAGTGACTGATGCCACTGGACGACTGCAGGAGATGATCTGCCAAACACATGATAAACCCCTAGAGGTTTTCTGCCGCACCGATCAGACGTGTATATGTGTGCTGTGTACGATGGACGAACATAAAAACCACAACACTGTATCAGCTGCAGCTCAGAGGACAGAGAAACAGGTATGAACTTTAAACTAGACACTGATAAAATAAAGCTGACACTGTTTATATTGGCACCCATATAATCAGATAACAAGTGCACAGGCGCTGTAAGTGGACTTTCACCGCTCAGTGTATTTGTGCTCCACCCTGAACTTAACAGGAAATAGGGTGAAAGGCTCCATAAACATATTGAGCAATACACGATAAACAGAGCAACTGACACGCATACACTTTCTGTTCAGTAAATCTGACTCAGTCTACAGGTGCTGGTCATATAATTAGAATATCATCAAAAAGTGGATTTATTTCACTAATTCCATTCAAAAAGTGAAACTTGTATATTATATTCATTCATTACACACAGACTGATATATTTCAAATGTTTTTTTCTTTTAATTTTGATGATTATAACTGACAACTAAGGAAAATCCCGAATTCAGTATCTCAGAAAATTAGAATATTACTTAAGACTAGGCATGTCCCGGTATCAAATTTTCATGTTGCGATTAATTGCTGAAGCTTTTATCACGGTATACGGTATTATCACGATATTGAAATAAGTTGCAAAAAAAGTGTTGTCATACTATAACAGGTTAAATCACTTTCTTATAACAAAAGAACCAAACATTTAAAACAGATTAAAGTGCAAAAGAATTATAAAGAACAATAGGTATGCTGAAATGTACATTTAACTAAGATTAATACATGCTTTAGAAGTATTTTTCATTGTCAGTTTGTTAATGAAGGAACTAATGTTAAATACTGGAGCCTTGTAGAGTGTGTGATTGAACAACAGTCAGAACATATTCAAACAATATCTAGGGCATGTAATTTAGTCCAGATTAAAATATAAAATGCAAGTTTGAAAATGAATAGCCTTAAGTCTTTAAGTATTATGTATTAGGTTATGTGATTACTGGGGAAACGGCTGCATTTCTGCTGTTCCGTCAGCGCCCTCTGCTGTCGAAGAATGAATGTGCACTTCAGCGTGTCTCCTCATTCCTCCATGTGCTCGGCTCATGCACGGCCTATTTACATCAGTGCGCATTCCTCTTTGACGTGTTTTTCATTTTAAACGGGTGATGGGTAAAGTATTCTTAAAATTCATTCTAAAAATCTGAATAATTCGTAATAAATAATTATTCACGATATTCACGTGCCCACGATAACAATATTGTGCATGTTCATTATTGCGGTATATCGTATTACCGTTTACCGGCACATGTCTACTTAAGACCAATACAAAGAAAGGATTTTTAGAAATCTTGGCCAACTGAAAAGTATGAGCATGTCCAGCACTCAATACTTAGTTGGGGCTCCTTTTGCCTGAATTCCTGCAGCAATGCGGCGTGGCATGAGGAGATCAGCCTGTGGCACTGCTCAGGTGTTATGAGAGCCCAGGTTGCTCTGATAGTGGCCTTCAGCTCTTCTGCATATCGTATCTTCCTCTTCACAATACCTCAAAGATTTTCTATGGGGTTATGGTCAGGCGAGTTTGCTGGCCAATTAACAACAGGGATACCATGGTCCTTAAACCAGGTACTGGTTGCTTTGGCACTGTGTGCAAGTGCCAAGTCCTGTTGGAAAATGAAATCTGCATCTCCATAAAGTTGGTCAGCAGCAGGAAGCATGAAGTGCTCTAAAACTTCCTGGTATACGGCTGCGTTGACCTTGGACCTCAGAAAACACAGTGGACCAACACCAGCAGATGACATGGCACCCCAAACCATCACTGACTGTGGAAACTTTACACTGGACCTCAAGCAACGTGGATTGTGTGCCTCTCCGCTCTTCCTCCAGACTCTGGGACCCTGATTTCCAAAGGAAATGCAACATTTACTTTCATCAGAGAACATAACTTTGAACCACTCAGCAGCAATCCAGTCCTTTTTGTCTTTAGCCCAGACGAGACCCTTCTAACGCTGTCTGTTGGTCAAGAGTGCGACAGCTGAAACCCATGTCTTGCATACGTCTGTGTGTAGTGGTTCTTGAAGCACTGACTCCAGCTGCAGTCCACTCTTTGTGAATCTCCCCCACATTTTTGAATGGGTTTTGTTTCACAATCCTCTCCAGGGTGTGGTTATCCCTATTGCTTGTACACTTTTTTCTACCACATCTTTTCCTTCCCTTCGTCTCTCTATTAATGTGCTTGGACAGAGCTCTGTGAACAAGCCTCTTTTGCAATGACCTTTTGTGTATTGTCCACCTTGTGCAAGGTGTTAATGGTCGTATTTTGGACAACTGTCAAGCCAGCAGTCTTCCCCATGATTGTGTAGCCTACAGAACTAGACTGAGAGACCATTTAAAGGCCTTTGCAGGTGTTTTGAGTTAATCAGCTGATTAGACTGTGGCTCCAGGTGTCTTCAATATTGAACCTTTTCACAATATTCAAATTTTCTGAGATACTGAATTTGGGATTTTCCTTAGTTGTCAGTTGTAATCATCAAAATTAAAAGAAATAAACATTTGAAATATATCAGTCTATGTGCAATTAATAAATATAATATACACAAGTTTCACTTTTTGAATGGAATTAGTGAAATAAATAAACTTTTTGATGATATTCTAATTATATGACCAGCACCTGTATATGAACGCTCTCATTTATAGCTTCACCTCGGGCGTTGGCTTCTGTTCTGTGTAGACTAATCAGTTTTTGATGTAAACATGTGATGCCTCTCTTCATGTAAATTAAAATGACTGTGTCAGTTTCACTTTTATGATACTTACGCTTGCAATGTAAAACACACCTTATGCTTCATGTAAATTCATGTACAATGGTGGAAACTGAAAAATCCTCCCTTCAGAAGTTTGAACCTACAACATTACGTTATGTTACGTCTGGCTCATATACCGCAACATAAAAGAGGCAAACAACAAATGGTTTAACCCCTAGGAGTCTGAGCTGTTTTGGGGCCCTTTAGAAGTTTTGACATGCTCTGACATTTGTGCTTTTTTCAGTTGCTTATAAATACATTAATGGCAAAAGTGTAATTACACTGTATTCAGCACAAATTGGGCTAACATAATATCTGAGCAACATGTATGTACATGCTTGTATTTTTGAGAGTATAATGTTTATGCATGATATTTGAACAAAGTAAAAAAAATTAAAAATAAAATTAAGGCTTCAAAACACACAATAGATATGTGTTCACATGCCCTTTGATTATTGGGTGTTTTTTCATTGAGTTTTTGCTTCAAAATGATGTGAGAATCATTGAGCCTACTCATTCACATAGAATAATATATTAATTTACGTTTTGTAAAACACTTTTTCTTTACTCAGGCCGTATGCGAGTAGGCAACTCATGAATAATAATGTGATCACTCCTGAGAAACATAAGACCTGCATAATAATGACCTGCATGATAAATGAGTTTCAGGTAGGCCTACTAGATTTTAGGTTTACTAGATAAGTACAGTAACAGTAAAAAAAATAGTTTTCTGGGGAAAAAATCTAAATGTATTTTACTTAAAGTTTTTACTTAAAGCAAGCTAAATTATCTGCCCAAAAAAGAAACAAGATTTCAATCAGAAATGTTTTTGAAAGAAGAGCTAAAAAAAACAGTAATATTGTGACACTGAACCCAATTCAGTATTCAATAAATACAAATAACTGAATAATTGGTAATGATAAATGTTATAAGTAACATATTTGGGATTTAAAACAACATAATGCAATGCAATTATGATTTCAAATAGTATCTGGTGACTTTAGGTTGATTGGGACACTTTTTCCCAGTCATTTCAATGGCAAACATTTTCTGAATCATTTGTAAAAGATCAAATACACACAATACTCAAATATCATTTCCAGCTTCAGTCAGAAACACGTGAAATGCATGAGCCAGCGCTAAGGCTATTGTCTGCTATATTGGTATCAAATATACTAATATATTTATTATACCAGTCTGTTATATTATATCAAATATATTACAAACATAAATTAAGATACAATTTATACAAATGGATTTCAGTTTAAAGAAAGCAATTAACTTTCTAAAAAAACAACAACAACAACAACAAAGGGTATAATATTTAAACATCAATATGAAGCAAAATTCGTTTTAAAAACATTGATTAAAATTAAGAGACAAATTATGCAAAACGAAATTCACTGTAAAAAAGGCAATTAATACTCAAATATAATTTCCATCTTAAGTTAATTTATAAGACACACTTGCAATGCAGCGCTAAGGCTATTGTCTGTTATTTTGACTTCTTATTAAGTAAGAAGCAACTATATTAAAAACATTGATTAAAATTAAGATGCAATTTATACAAAACAAAAACAGGCCAAATAAATCTTGTCTAAATAGTCTTGCGTCATGTTGCATCAGGATTTATATTTAAACAGTCTTTTTGGGTTTAATATTCACAGATGCTAACTGAATAAACTTAACCTACCACAATCAGCCCTGAATCAGCTTTCCGTAAGGAAAATTATTCCAGGATTATTACTCAAAGCGATGTATCTGAACCATAGCTTCACTAGTTGTGTTTGCAGGAGTTGATGTGTGCGTCGACGCATGGATTGCCTGTATTTGAATCTGAATGAGCGCGCGGTCCGTGGGCGTGGCCGCATTAGCGGATAATCAGTAATGAGTTGACTGATATCTCCCACTTTTCACACAGATTACATAAACACAGAATATTTGTTTTCATTTTGATTTACATGATTTAAAACCTGACATTTCAAAAAAATTTTAGACATATGTCTCATGTTTGTCGGTCAAATTTTCACTAAGCTACAGGTAATTTTCTGAAGAGAATCAGATAAGACATCATTGAGAGCAGGGGCGGTTCTAGACCCTTTTTAGGGGGGCTTCAGCCCCCCTTAACTTCTGCCCAGCCCCCCTGAAAAATGTGTAATTAACCTTTAAAAATTATGAAACTGGCGGGAGGCTTCGGCTTCGTCCCGTCTTTTAGTCAGCGTGTTCTTCAATCCGCAGCGGCGCCGAGCAGAGCGCACGTCAGAAGCAGAGGTGTGTGCGTTCATCTGAGCCTCATTGGTCTGTCATCGCTCGTCAATGTCAAAATATTCGAGAAAACCAATCAAATCAGAGTAGACAGGCTTTATGTTCACACAGATTATGCTGAGGCTAAACGCGAATTTTAGCAGCACGACTCGACGTCAAGTGAGAGAAATGTAAGCTAAGACTCTGCTTCTTTAAGTCAGAAATGTTAAACAAAGACAAAAATATTCAGGCAAATGGATAGCCTACACTTTTGTCTAATTTCGCCAATTTGAATTGAAAATAGGCCAATTTGATTCATAATGTAATTAACAAACAAGAAATATTAACAAAACCGTTTTCTTCAGATTAGGCATAAGATTAATAATGAATGTGTACATATTGTAAATTAATATTATTCCATTTGTAGCCTTCAGTAAATAAAATAAAAAAGCTCAGCTATTTCAGCCTGTATTGGGCATAAGATTAGTAATGAATGTGTTTATTTTGTGAATTAATTTAATAAACTTAAAAATTTAATAAACAGTAAATTAACGTGTCTAAGAAAAGTATTCATAAAACATATAAATATCAGTATGTTAATATGTAAACCATATTTACTTTCTTCTCTGACGAAAATGGAAAAACTATATCAGTTAAAGCTCAGCGTTAGGAGGAGAAGAGACTGGGAAAGATAAAAACTGAGAAAAAAGAGAGATGTGGAGATAAGAAAGACAAATAATCTACTGCCCAATGACATGGTTTTCAAGCTACTGTTGTCTATTTTTTTGGCCTTCAGAACATCTTAAAAAAAACATATGTAGATCAGAGAAAATAAACATTTTCTCGGGGGAGCTTTATAAGTATTACTTTATAAGTATTAATAAACAGCCATCCTATGGATATGCATGTTATTAAGCTACTAGTTAATAGCGCAATTTGGACCCTAAAATACCCTCACTGGGGGCTAAGCCCCCCTAAAATGAAAATCCTAGAACCTCCCCTGATTGAGAGAGGCTGAAGATCCCGCATCTTGTTTGTTTCCCTTATTTTGCAAAAAACACAAAAAAATTTTTTATTGTGACTGTACACAAAAAAAATAGAAACTTAACAGAATATAATGATGTATAACACTTGCATGTTTAACACTTTATTGAATGATAAAAAATGAGTTATTTGAGTCTCTTTGGCACTGATAAGAAAAAAAGAGACCGTCGACTCGAGAGGGTTAAACAATAAACCAATTTATTTACAAAACAAGAAAACAGTTGTTAAACAATCAAAAGAAAACCAATGTCTAGGGGAAAAACACTTGTGTGTGGTAACTAAATGTTCTCTGACACAAACAATCAATAAAGGAAAATAATATTAAGGAAATTATATAAACAGGAGAAACATAGAGAGTAGACATGTGCCGGTAAACGGTAATACAATATACCGCAATAATGAATATGCACAATATAGTTATCGTGGGCACTTCAAAATACCGTGAATAATTATTTATTACGAATTATTCCGATTTTTAGAATGAATTTTAAGAATACTTTACCCATCAACCGTTTAAAATGAACAAGGAACGAGCACTGATGTAAATAGACCAAGAGGAACGTGCAATGATATAAATAGACCGTGCATGAGCCGAGCACATGGCGGAATGAGGAGACGCATTCATTCTTCGACAGCAGAGGGCGCTGACGGAACAGCAGAAATGCAGCCGTTTCCCCAGTAATCACATAACCTAATACATAATACTTAAAGACTTAAGGCTATTCATTTTCAAACTTGCATTTTATATTTTAATCTGGACTAAATTACATGCCCTAGATATTGTTTGAATATGTTCTGACTGTTGTTCAATCACACACTTTACAATAAGGCTCCAGTATTTAACATTAGTTCCTTCATTAACAAACTGACAATGAAAAATACTTCTAAAGCATGTATTAATCTGTGTTAAATGTACATTTCAGCATACCTATTGTTCTTTATAATTCTTTTGCGCTTTAATCTGTTTTAAATATTTCTTTACTTTATACATTTTTGTGTATTGCTTTATTGTATTTAAATGTTTGGTTCTTTTGTTATAAGAAAGTGAAAATTTAACCTGTATGACAACACTTTTTTTGAAACTTATTTCAATATCGTGATAATAACGTATACCGTGATAAAAGCTTCAGCAATTAATCGCAACATGAAAATTTGATACCGGCACATGCCTAATAGAGAGAGAGAGAGAGAGAGAGAGAGAGAGAGAGAGAGAGAGAGAGAGAGAGAGAGAGAGAGAGAGAGAGAGAGAGAGAGAGAGAGAGAGAGAGAGAGAGAGAGAGAGAGAGAGAGAGAGAGAGAGAGAGAGAGAGAGAGAGAGAGAGAGAGAGAGAGAGAGTTACTCTAGAGCACACAGATCTTATAAACCAAATGCCATAATAGAGGGTTGATTACTAATAGAATTCACCTGTCGCCCAACTAACATCTGCACCGTCTAGCAGAGCCAGCAGGGGGCAACAGGCAGGCGTAACAGTTATTAATTCTACTGTTACTAGATTAAACTCTTCACATTATGATTTACTGACAGTAATGTGATGTGACATCTCTGTTATTGGTTTGTGTTTTAGCACCAGCTGAAGGGGACGCAGAGGTTGTTCCAGCAGAGAATCCAGCAGCGAGAGAAAGATCTTCAGCAGTTGAGAGAGGCTTTGGAGGCTCATAAGGTGAGTCTGGAGAAGAAGACAAGTTTTAGAAGTCTCAGTCAGGACTCACTGAAGCCACTGTGTGATTGTGATGTGTGTCCTAACAGAACACTGCACAGACAGCAGTGCAGGACAGTGAGAGGATCTTCACTGAGCTCATCCGCTCCATTGAGAGAAGGCGCTCTGAGGCCACACAGCGGATCAGAGATCAGGAAAAGACTGCAGTGAGTCAAGCTGAAAGACGACTGGAGCGTCTGGAGCTGGAGATCAATGATCTGAGGATGAGAGACGCTGAGCTGGAGCAGCTTTCACACACACAGGATCACATCCATTTCCTGCAGGTAACAGACAAGAAGAACAAGAGACTCAGAGAAACATTTCATGAGAGCAGAATGAGCCGTTGATCTGTGTGTTGGGTTATTATATAATCATCAGTCAGCCTCTCATTTGATCATCTTAGGAAACAATTTTTGGAGCTCTTTCTTCTGGAAGATATATTTAGCTGCCAAACTCCACCTGTGCCACCAACAGTTCAAAACTTCCATAACATTTAAACTTTTTTTACCAAATTTTTCATTCTGATTTCTTAGATCATGGTGAATGTTCACCAAAGTTGCTTCAGGTGATCTTCAAACCTGATTAAATAGATTTGCATTTTCATAATTGTTTTACCATTCCCTTGAGGATCACACCCATGAGTATCGCCTTCTATATTGCATGGTGCACTACTCAGATGACTCCCTGTGCGTCTTACATCACACCGGCCTCAAGGAGCAGACGAAGGCATACCAGTCTGTTCCCCCCATTCCGCTGGCTCCCCCCAGCTTCCAGGCTCTGCCTTAAGCTTTCTGGTCTTCAGCTCAGTCTAGTGTTCAGATTCCTGGGCCACCGAGCCCATGAAACCACCTAGGCCTGTCAACCCATCTACTTCACCATGGCTGCACGCTACTTCGGCTCCACCGGGGTTCGTCATCCCTCAGATGCCACTGGGCTCCCTCCTCCCTCCAGCTCCACCTTGGTCAGGCATTACCCTGGTTTCACAATGGACCTCCGGCTGTCCTGTGGCTTCACCTTGGCCCTCCAGATCAGTGGTGATGCCCTGGGTCTTCGCACTTTGATCCCGTCTGAGTCTGCACCTCTCCCAGGTCTGCCTTGGCAAGGCTCCAGGCTGGCACCTCCCTCCATCTGCTCTACCGTGGGCTCTTCCTCCAACGGCTCATCCATGGTCAGCTTCTCCACTGCCAGTGCCACTGTGGACCCAAGGGTTCTGGTCCCCTTTCCACCACTTTGGTGTATTGTTTGTTTACGATGCCTTCAGGTGCTAGAAGCCGAAGGATCATGCAGTCTCTAGCCAAAATGGAGCTGATGGGTCGGCAGGCTGAGGTGGAATCATGGGCTTGGAGGTCAGAGGAGGAGCCAAGGAATCCATGATAAAAAATTGTTTGGTTTCTGTTCCTGTGTTTAGTACTTGTGTAATATGCTGTAATTAAATCCTCATCTCATTCCCTACCTTTACATTTTCTTAGCACATGGTGATGTTTTGCTGAAAAAAACCCTAACCCTAACCCAGCTCGTGATTTACTCACCCTCAAGTCATCCTAGGTCTGTATGACATTCTTCTTTCAGACAAATACAATCAGAGTTTTAATAAAAAATGAGGGTGAGTAAACCATGGGTTCATTTTAATTTTTCTATCCCTTTAATGGGGGCATTGAGCCGCTCATTGCCGCCGCCTCCAGATAGAAACAGCTCTGAATGACAACACCATTGATGTGCTTTATCTGTTGCATTTATGTTATTGGCAGATGCTTTACCCAAATGATTTCCTAGAAAGTTCACATATGGTTTAAATGGCACTTGCTAGAACGTGTAGTTCTAATGTTATTTAAAGAATATGAAAAGTAGTGCTGGATTGAGGTGAAATACAAAAAATCAACAATAGCCACACAAATCTGACAGTAGTGCAGGTTATTGGCTGAAGTGTGGAGGTGTTGAGCTTTGATTTCTGTTTCCTGTAGAGTTTCCAGTCTCTCTCAGCTCCTCCTGAATCTACAGACATCAATGACATTTTCTTCAGTCCTCTCTCCTTTTTTGATGTTGTGAGAGAATCTGTCTGTCAGCTGAGAAACAAACTGGAGGATTTCTGCAAAGAGGAGCTGAAGAAGATCTCTGACAGAGGTAAAGTCCTGGAGCTAGAGGTCTTCACGGGTCCAAAAATTCATACCCGAACCCGAAGAGACCCGTAATGTGCTTAACGGAACCGACCCGAACCCGTCTATTATTTCAAAAGCTGGACCCGGACCTGTGCAGATCCGAGCAAAGCCAAAAATGTAGTACCCGGAACCGACCTGGACCCGTCTATTATATAAAAGCTGGAACCGAACCCGGCGCGAAGACACAGACCCGACTGGACCCGATTGTCACATATTCCAAAATAAACTGATATTAACAAGTCAATAAACAAGTTACGAAAAATATAACTTTTGTCTTACCTATAGCCGTCGTCTTCCTTCCTTGTAACGTTACTTGACTTGATGCATTACATCCTTGCCAAAAAGTTAAATCCATGTTATTCCTCTATTGTCATTCCAAGCATGCTTAATTCACTCATCATTTCTGCTTTAAAAGTCCACTTCATGTCACGGTGACGGATGACAAATGTGTCTTTGCAGATTTGCATTTCGCCTCAAGGAACTCGCATAATAACTTTGACTGTTTACCTTTTTGAACTATAATAACGATTGCTCGTTCGGTGGCCGCTGATGTCAGCATTATTTATTTGCTATCATCTCTGTGAGCCGAGTCTGTTCACCAAAATTTAAGATTAAATAAGACGGTTCATTCATATTATTATTAAAGTCAATCACAGCAGAAGCTCGGGTTGCAATAGAGTTGCGCTTGAGACCGCACATGCGCGTTGGCTGGAGCAACCTGAAATATGAGCTTTACGCAATTTGAGCATCATAGAAAACATTTCTGACAGTTCACCTGAGATTTTGTTGCTAATTTTAAATATATTATTTAAATATAAGTTCAAATCAAACTTCAACAGTGCGTCACACGTAGGCTGTTTGTCCACAATAGCCAATGCATGAAGGACGCCCAGACAGAGGAGGTGCCCATGGGTTTAAGTTCTTTATATTCGTTGTTTTTTTAGCTTTTTTCGCACATCACTCATGAAGGTATCCATTATTATTACTGTGCGCTTGCAGAGAGAGAGAGCGCGCGCGCGAGAGAGAGAGAGAGAGAGAGAGAGAGAGAGCGTGAGGCGAGCGAGCGAGCAAGCGAGAGAGAGATCGCTCGTGTTTTTCTTCTTTCTTTTTTGAAACCTTATTTCCCGACTCACACTTTTCTTATCCTAATTTTACAAGTTGCAAGTTACAAAAAACACACAATCAATGCTGACTGACTCTAATCACCGGCAGTGTTGCACGTCCGGATCGACTCAGGTATTAGACACGCATGTTAAACAGACCCGGGACCCGTAGTAATAGATTCATGATCATTTAAAATATAGACCCGAACCCGTACGGGTTTTTGATACTAATTTAAATTAGTATCAAAAATGTTACATAGAGTGTGCGGACGGTGCACACTTATTTACGGCTAGTATATTTTTTTATAAATCACGATATGTGCATGGAAAAATTGTATACACACATTTCTATGCCGTTGTTTTGTGTATGCAACGTTTATACATCAGGAGATTCATCTGCTCTCAGAAATCATCCTTCATCATCTCACATCATGTAGAAGATCATATTAGAAATGTCTTAGGAACGGATGCAGGGATCCATTTTCTCTTGGTATGATATTCACACTCTTCATGTCTGTTGATTTCCACAGTCACTTCCACCAACATTGTTCCCAGGACCAAGAACGACTTCCTACAATGTAAGTCACTAAGAAAACAAGCAGAAAAACTCAGAGTGTGTTCATGTTCTTCCTGTATGAGGTGACAGAAAACATGATAGAAGAGCTTTAGAGTTGATCATGTGAATGATGATTTGCACAGGATATCTAGTAAAGTGTACTGAGACACTGCTGACATATTGAACTAGAAGAGTAAATCTAAACTTAAAATAATTATAACATTGATTCAACCTAAAAGAACATTTTGATAATAAAGTATTTTAACGCGAGTCACAATAAAACTGTACATTTGGTTGAAATTATGAGCAAAGCTTTTTTCCCCAGATTGAATAGACAAAATTTGAGATGTTATCATTTGAAATTAATCTGTACACTCAAAAAATTGGTTTGTTCAATTAACCTAAATTAAGGACAACTGTCACACCACATCCACATGAAGCCAGAGCTCTCCCTATCCAATCTTTTTGTCCCTCGTCTCCAGAAATATCTGCGTGCACACAAAACCACTGATACTGACTCAAAACGATGTAGTATACATGCCAGACCAGTATGTGGCGCCACAGATATACACTAAAAACGGAGAAGACTTGGAGTATGCGCGAGATGTGGGGTGATGACATCATGTTTCACAGAGTATACGGATTGGCTGTACACACGAAAACGCAAGGGGCTCGTTTTCAGATTTATCCCCTCTGGAACCCGGTTTCAAGAAATAGCGTTTTCAGGCTCCCAAAATGCCGGTCAACGATACAACATTTTTACATATACAGCTAAACGTGTCTCCGTGTGGACAGGGCCTAAGAGTTTGTTTTCGTTTGCACCGTTTCTCCCTGCCTTGTTTGTCATCATGGTAATTCATTTGATTTCGTCATTGTGGTCAGGTGTGTGTGTTTCATTATCTCCCCTATATAAGTTCAGTTCCGTTTGTGTGTGGTTGTCAGGTCTCGTCAGTGTGTACGTTGTGTGTGAACTATCCTGAATAGGATTTACCCTGTGGATTATAAAAAGATGTTATTCTTCATCTTCTTCATTTTGTGCATGTTTATACCTCACAACCCGTGACAGAAGACCTGACTAAAAGTGCAAATCTTTACAGTCAATCATTGGTGTTTGTTTTTCTTCGTGTCCAGTTTTTTGTTGTTGTTGTTAATTATGGACTTCCCTGCTGTCAAGCTACTTTGCCTTAATCAGGGAGACAGCTCCCTAGAGGAACACCTGGAGGTGTCCTGGATCTGGTGCCTCAGACCACTTTACCAGATGACTGCCTCTGTATGTTTCTACGTGTTGGACTGAACAATGCCACTTGAGTGCAATTTTTCCGGGGAACCTCCACGAGGGAGTTTCGCTGAATTTGTGGAGTGGCTGTTGGAATCCTGTCGATCAGACTTCACCAGCCCCTTTCCAACCGCAGTGCCCAGCCAGGATGGTCAGATTTAAGCAGTTTGAGCCCACTGCAGACTTTGTGACTGAACAGGTGCATGTGCCAGCTGCTCCATCCACTGCAGAGGGAACTATTGTGGAATCAGAGGGCAAGGAGGACAGAACCACCCATCCACCCTCCCGCCACTGAGACAGAGATTATGGCAGCACCAAATCCTGTCAGTCCCACCCAGCCGCCCTCTCCCACCACCTCTTCCTACCATCATAGAAGACTTAGCCTTTATCATTGGACTATTCTGCACTTTCCAGTCTTGTCTTCAGCCCTCCTGCCACCCACTCGTCTCCCACTAGTTCCACTCGGATCCACCTCGGGCCAGCTGGGAATTGTCTCCGCCTGGGCAAGAGGAGGCCACGACTATGCCTACTACCTTGGCAGACATCGCTCCTCCTTGACCTGTCTCCCTTTGCCTGCACTCCTCCTGCCCATGATTCCAGCGTGGACCATTGGTCATTCTGCTTCTCCGAGCTCCCTCGGTCAGTCTGCTCCACCTGGGTCAGACCCCGCCACACCTGCGCTGCGGATTTGTGATCAGCCATCCCTCAGGCTCCGCCACAGTCCTTGGCTGTCCAGAATTGCCCTCTGTCCTCTGTACCCACCCCGGGAGGTTGTTCCTGTGCCAGGGTCTTCGACGTCACTCCATCACCTTGGATCTTCAGCTACGCGGTGGGCTTTTTCTCCAGCATCATCACCTCCAGCTGTCACCATGGTTACATCAAGACTTTACCACCATGGGTCTTGCCACTGTCGACCCCACCATGGAATACTGTTCTGGCTGTGGCCTGGGTAACCACTATCACACCTCTGCTCATGGCTCCTCCCTGGCTCTCACCACCTTCTGCACCACCATGGACATTTCTGCTCCGCCTCCTCCTGGTCAGCCATCTACCTCCGGAGCCCCCTCTGTATCCTCTGCCTGTTTTGCCAACCCTTCACCAGCCCTTTCATCATCCCTTCATCTCTTCATCCTCCTCTCCTCTCTCTATGGTGCAAGGACGCGCCTTCAGGGATGGGGCGTTCTGTCACACCACTAAGAATTTGTTTTCATTTGCACCATTTCTCCCTGCCTTATACGTCATTGTGGTAATTCTTTTGATTTCACTCTTCAGAACAAAAACTAGCATTACAGAAACTCTTTTACATTCATAATGTAACCAGTCCTACTGACCTGCTCTGAGTGGGATTCGAATCTGGGTCTCCAGTGTGGGCGCTCTAACAAGGAGGCTAAAGACTAGCATCTAGCATCAGTCGCTAGAGTGCCTCTTGAGATCAGGGGAGCGATGTTTACACACACACCGCCTCACTGGCCTACATCTTTTAGACTCACTCCATTAAACCTCATTCACATTAAGGTCACTGCACCATATGTAACCGGTCCCACTGACCCGCTCCGAGCAGGATTCAAACCTGGGTGTCTGGCGTGGGAGTCAAGTCAAGTCAGGTCACCTTTAGTTATATAGCTCTTTTTACGATGTAGATTGATTCAAAGCAGCTTTACAGTGATAACAGGAAAATAACGCAGCAAAGTTTGTTTAGGCTGTTCAGCTTCTCTATTTAAAGATGTCTATCAGTGCAAGCAAGTGTCAGTTGCTGATTAATTGTCCTTTGAATATCTGTGTAAGTGTTAAAAGGTGCTCCTTTTGGAACTAGAGGGTTATAGGCTGGAGTCCCCTCTTGACTCTGGACAGGACACGGATTCCCTTCTGGACGGGAGACAAAGTCCCCTCTGGACGGGAGAAAAAGTCCCCTCTGGACAGGAGACAAAGTCCTTTCTGGATGGGGACGGATGTCTTCTCTGGATTCGGGATGGGGACAGGAGCGGATATGTGTGCTGCCCACACACACAACATAGCCGTGGCCACAATGGTCAACACTGCACACTGTCTCGAGTGATGTGGCCAACTTGGTCGAAGGCTCATGCGTGGTGGCCATCTTGGCAGAGGTCTCTGTGGTGGCGGCCATCTTGGCAGAGGGCTCTGGTGTGGGGGCCATCTTGGCAGAGGTCTCTGTGGTGGCGGCCATCTTGGCAGAGGGCTCAGGCATGGCAGCGGCCATCTTGGCAGAGGGCTCTGGCGTGGCGGTGACCATCTTGGCTGGAGACTCAGGCATGGCGACCATCTTGTCTCAAGACAGACGTGGAAGCCATCTTGTGCTAAGATACAGGCGTAGCGGCCATCTTGTATGAAGACACAGGCATGACGGCCATCAAGGCTGGAGACATGGCAGAGGCAGTGGGAATGTCATAATCCTACATGACACTCTCTGTTGACTGAGTGGCTCTGCTTTCCCAGTGGAAGTATAATGGTGCGTTCACACCGGACGCGATTCGTGCGAGTGATTTACATGTTAAGTCAATGCAGAGACGCGAAATGGCATTCTGCGGCGCGATTCGCGCGAATGAGGCGGTGCGAATTGAGCGTTTTGAACGCGCGATTCACACAAGTTGAAAAATCGGAACTTTGTAATCTGAAATCTGTATATTAATATCTGGTTTAGACAATATGATTATCACTGTGATAACATTAAATGACAGGAAACTCAACACAGTTTCTTTTTTGTTAAATGCAAGTTTATGTATGATCAATAATACAAAGGTAAGTAAAAGGTATAACAAGCTACACATGAAATAAAGCAAACAATTCACTCAAACATTCAAAATCAGTGCTAGTAGGCTAACGTTACAACTGCAACGTACAGTTATAGCCTAAAAATATAAAGTAATGAAACTTCTCTTTGCCTTCAGTCTAAACGATTTGCCAGGGAACAAATTATAGATCCATGAGACCAAAGATCGGCCGTTACAAGACGAATTATAGCTTGAGACACACCACAGAGACATCAGAGCCAGCGGCAGACGGCAGAAGGACTGGCCGAGGAAAGGCTCCTCTCACCGGGGTTAATGAGCGCTGAGCGCCGCTGTCCGCTGGAGCTCACAACTCCGAAAACGCCAGATAAAATGTTCAAATAGGCACTCTTTATATAAATAGACCACATATTTGAGCTTTAAACAACTACATTATCGACTGAAAAAGTCTTAAAACTACGTTTTGTCACACATTAACAGTAGATTTTAGCAAAAAAAAAGATGTGTAAACACAGCCCATGTCAGCCATTTCTCAACGAGATGAGCCGCTGGCAGAAGCCCCGCCCATGACGCGAATTCGCGTCTGTTGTGCAGTGAATGTCACTCGTCATTCGCGCGAATTTCACGCGCGATTGAAGCAAGTAAACTCAAAATGTTCAAGCGTCCAAGCGCGAATCGCGTCCGGTGTGAACGCCACATAAGGGTTTGACCGGGAGGGCTCTTGTAGTGTCTGGCGGGAGTTCAATACTCACAGCATCGGACGAGTAAGCCTTGTCAGCCAATGAACAGGGAAGAGCATAGTTGTTCAACATGGAAGGCTTTTGCAGCATCAGACAGGAGTTCAATACTCGCTGCATCAGACGGGTAAGCCCTGCCTGAGGTTGAACTGAGAAAGACTGGTCGCTTGAATGAATCTCAAGTTTTGCTTTGTTTTTTTGTAGGTGTGGGCTAGTTAGCCGATGAGGGTTTGGTGGGTTATTTTGATGTGGAACCAATCGATACTGATGTAGCTTTTGAAAATGTTTCAAGACAATCGCCCAAGAGCTTGGATCTTTTGCTGGGAGAGGCCTTTTTGAGCTGCTGTGGTTGCTGCCCCAATTCAAAAAGAGTGATTTTTTCCCCCAGGGAAACATTGTTGTAGGACAACAGATTTAAGGTGTTTTTTGGACCAAAGCGTCTAATGGGTTTGTTGGAGTCATGTATGAATAGAGGTTCAAAAGGGGATGTAGCCTGAGAGCTTCTGAACTGGAGGTAGGTGAAAAGAGATTGGTATGGTTGGATTAGTGACGAGAGGTTGAAAATATAAATAAAATAGCCTTTTTCAGCTTGATATGACTTGCTTTTTTTAATCAAATAGGAGTTTGTTTTGTTATTGAGTACTGATAAGTCTGAAATGGTGGGGTGGACTTTTGGGATTTGAATTTGGAAGTGATATAGCGAGTCCCGAAGAAAATCAAAAATGGCTTAAATAAACAGTGCCAAGTGTGCGGGCAGTATTAATGGGGTGGTAGCCTGTGGGGAGGGTATAAATACATTTCATGAGAATGTCTAGTATTATGAGTTGTCTGGTGTCGGAGTAGGTGGGTTAGGATCGTTGAATTCCTTTCAGGAGGGAGGTTTGTGAATTATTTATCTTGGGGAAGGGAGTGCTATATATCAGTTTGTGAGAAATTGCTGCTCAGGTAACCTTTTATAAACCCAACTTGGAGGCCCTTAACGCAATTAACGTAGGAGATAAATGAGGTGATTGAGAGAAGGGAAAAATCAGGAAACTGCAGGCTATACGAAAGGTGGAATGCTTTAAAACACCTCCATGCTGTCACATAGAATTGGAGGGTTCTGGGAGAAAATGCTCGGAGGATGTTGCCGAGCAATGCATCGACAGTGGGTCACAGGAATATTATTTCTGAATAATAAGGTACTGGAGTTGGATATTGGTCTGCCTCCGAAGCCAGCATCCTGAATTTCTGTCAGGATCTATGCTCGAATGTTGTGAGCCACTGGTGGTGGCTCTGAGGTGACAGCATTTTATTGATACATCACAGAACAGCATTGACAATAAGGCCCAATCCCAATTCTATTTTATACCCCTTTGCCTTCCCCTACCCTTTGCCCCTTGAAACAGAGTGCCAAGGCTTAGGGGTGAAAATATTCCCCTAAAAAATGGGACACCACTACTATACCATTACATGTCATCATACCCCGTTTCTTTTATTAGTGTCCTGTGACATTTAACCAGTATGAACAGCAATGAAGTGCGTAGGCTATATCTAACAGAAATCAGGCGCGAGCACGTTTAACAAATTACTCACTCCCAACAGAGTTTTGCACTGTATTTGGACTTAATAAAATGGCGCTCGTTTTCAGTTAAAAAACGTATGAGCCAGAGTTTCCTAAGATGATACAAAATGATACTGAACATAAAAGACTAGTGAAGCCGCTTTTCCATCGGGCCAAACTGTTCTCTTTGTTTATTAACCATTCCATTCTGTGCTGATCCGAGCCGGCTGGTACGGATATGGCTTCGTTATCTACTGTGGTGCTGCGATAATGTTCATACGTTACATGTCAAGTCAGTCGTTGCCTTGGTAACGCAAGAGTTTACAGACGATATGTGATGTAAATATCGACTGCGTTAATGCAGATTTATACTTCTGTGTCGAGTGTATGCCGTAGCTACACCGTAGGCTGTGTGATACACGCGTAACCTACGACGTACCCTGACGCGCACCTCGCCAAAAAAGTAACAACGCGTAAATTCTACGTGGACTGCAAATGCTGTGATTGGTCTGCCAGAACCCCTCCCTCAGGTCAATAAATAAATAAATAAATCTGCGATAGGAGTGTGTGTCCAGAAATGGGATGATAGTTTAATCCTTACATCTGCTATATAACACAATATTTTGTAGTGCAGAGATTCTTTATGTTAGTGAATAAAGACATAGATCCGCTGTGTATAGTTTATTTATTTTCTCATTAAAACAAAAGGTGTTAATCAGTGATTATATATCAAGAACAGGGACACATCACAATGGGTGCATTTCATTTTGTGATTTCAACGGAACGAATAAAGTCTCTGCAACAGCTATCGATTGAAGCGCTCGTCTGTGCATGAGCTACAGATACTGAAAACCGCGCCACGAGCACTCAGCATGATTTCAAAGACGCATTCCAGCGCCAGATTGCCTCTTATGTAACTCTACTAATCAACTAGAGATGCTTAATTTGTATTAGATACAACAACTCAAGCCGCAAGAAAAGCCACTATCTGACACCATCACTGCTGCTGATACTTTGGGTGCATCTCAATCAGTTCCCTAGTTCAGTAGTCAGGGCACTGATCAGGGAGTCAGCCCATTGACTTAAGTCCTGATCAGTGCCCTGACTACTGAACCAGGGAGCTGATTGAGACGCATGCAATGACAATGTAAACAAGCCGCTTCTTCTTCGGCTTGATACTGTGGGTTACCATCAACATGCTCATTTTAAACTATTATTAATGTGTTCAAATCACTCAAATAGTGCGTTTAGAAAGCTACGGAGAAACTGAAAGCCAGGCGACACGCAAGTGATCGATCACGAGTGGCAACATACACACATTATAGCAGCACGGTAGTCGGTGGAGGGAAACTCCTCATACCCCTTCATTCGAAGTGTGGTCCTGAAAAATCTTTATTTGAAGGGCTATCTGGCCCTTACCCCTACCACTCCAGCCAAAAGAGAATCGAGACACCCCGTTTCACGTGAACGCGCAAAACGAAGGGCTAGAGGAAAGGGAAGGGCTAAGGGGTAGAAATGGGATTGGGCCCAAGTTTCTGCGTTCCTGCATGTTCTGTGTGCACATGATGTGTAGGCTGCTGTCTGTATGTGTGTGTGCAACAATGAAGCAGCACGTTAGTTTAGAACGCCGACTTTCATTCACCTAATATTGAGTATCCAGATGGCATTGTTGTGGTCATGATGGAGCAGTAGTGGAGCGCTCTCGGGGTATACATTTATTTGTAATTTTATCTGATGCACCACTTGAAGAGCAGAGCTTGGAGATATCTTATCCTGAAGCCGAGTTTTAATAGTATACTAATATTTTGGTTTCTACGGGTCTGAGCCATTTTTGGGGCTCTTTAGAAGTTTTGACGTGCTCTGACATTTGTGGTTTTTTTCAGTTGCTTATAAACACACAACAAAAGTGTAATTACACTGTATTCAGTGCAAACTGGGCTACCATAATATGAGAGCGTCATGTATGTACATGTTTGTATTTTTGAGAGAATAACGTTTATGTGTGGTTATTGAAAAAAACAAACTAAATCAAGTCATTGAATTAAGGCCACAAAACACATATATGTTGTGTATGAATATAAATATGTGTTCACAAGACTTTTGACTAATGGATGTTGTTGCCTAGAGTTTTTGTTTCAAAATTATGTTATAATAAATTATTATAATATAATAAATTATTGTGCCTACTCATTCACATAAAACAATATATTGATTTAAATTTTGTAACACATTTTTTGTTTACATAGCCCATTTGCGAAGAGGCGTGAATGATCATGAATAATGCTATGATTCACATCTGAAGACAAAAGAATTGCATAATAAACTGCACAATGAACGAGCCTTTGAGTCAGGTCGAGGGAACTTTAAGAAAGAATATAAGGACAAAACAGGACAAAAGAAATATAATTTTTTGTAGTTTATTTAGAATATAGTTAACAATATAAAGTGAGAGCCAAAGCCAGAATGTCCTATGTTGGCCAGTATCGGGTCACTGAGATTCTCAAATCTGTGAGATAAAAGTAAAAAGAAAAACATTTGAGGATACAGAATCATAACAACTGTTGTATTAACCTTAATATAATGTCCACTCTTAACAGAAAACATGATTTTGTGATCGTTTGCATGCATGTATTATTGCACAGCATGTGAACAAAATGTTGTATAGGCCTATTACATTTTAGATGACTTTATAAAGTACCGGTCAAAAGATTGGACACATTACTAATTTTAATGTTTTTGAAAGAAGTCTCATGCTCATAAAGCCCATAAAAATACATAAAAACCAATGATATTGTGAAATATTATTACAATTTAAGATAATAGTTTTCTATTTTAATATACTTTAAAATATAATTAATTTCGGTGATGTAAAAGAATTTCCATCAGCCATTACTCCAAGGGTATAGGGGAGCTATATAGGAGATCAGCGCTTCGTAGGCCGGTGTATTGCAGTGGCAATTCCCTATGGATCGAATGGGTGAGCTTAAATCCAGGCATGTTTGGCACTTAGGGTGGGTCCAAATGCTGGAAAACTTCATGGAACAGAGGTCTGTTGTATATACACCTCTTATCTTGTTGATTGAATTGATTAACTGAATGTGCTTCTCCTGTGTTAATTACGTTAATTATCTGAATGTGCGCCCCCCCCCACCCCACCTGAATGTGTGTTTTCTTTCAATCAGATTCCCATCAGATGACTCTGGATCTGAACACAGTGAATAAATGGCTCTGTCTGTCTGAGAGGAACAGAGTGATTTCTAACACTGACACAGTCCAGCCGTATCCTGATCATCCTGACAAATTTGATCATTGGGAGCAGGTGTTGTGTAGCGAGAGTGTGTGTGGACACTGTTACTGGGAGATTGAGTGGAGTGGGAGACGTGTGTTTATATCAGTGTCATATAAAAGCATCAGCAGGAAGGGACGGGGTAATGAGTGTTTGTTTGGATCTAATGAGAAGTCCTGGAGTTTGTCCTGCTCTCCCAACAGATCCTCATTCTGGCACAATAAGATAGAGACTGAACTCCCTGTAGAGCCCAACAGTAGTAGAATAAGAGTGTATGTGGATCACAGTGCAGGAACTCTGTCCTTCTACAGCATCTCTGACACAATGAGCCTCATCCACACAATCCAGACCACATTCACTCAGCCGCTCTATCCTGGGTTTAGGGTCTATCCTGACTCATCAGTGAAACTGTGTTGATGACAGAAGAACTTCAAAATAAGAGTCCATGAAGACAGAGACATACAGATAATCATGACTAACAGTGAGATGTTATAGGGTCTCTTATTTTCTCTTCATTATATTATTACGAGCGCTAGAGCTGTATTGTTTGAGTAAATGATGAGCTCACTTTTAAGTTTACATAATATAACCCTCTAAACAAACAGAAAAGTCAGAGAAGGTTTAAGGATGAGTGGTGGAAACAAGGTGAAGAGATAGAGAAACCCAGAAAAAACAGGAAAGGATACTAACAGAGAAGAGAGAGGAAATATGAGACAGAAGAAGACTCACTGCAAACTTGTCTGGATGATACCAGCAAATCTAAGACTTTCAACTCAAAACTGAATTTAAGACATCCAAAGATGATCTCAAAAGACAAAGATGTTAAGTTAGAAAGGGTGATACAGAGAATGAATCAATCACACCGTTTGTTGATCAATTCCTGTGTAAGGATGAAGGATCTAATGATTCTCAATAGAAACCTGTGTGTGTGTGTGTGTGTGTGTGTGTGTGTGTGTTACTTCAACCATACATCTGTGTTGTGCTTTATTTTCTTTCATTTTATATTAAGTTCAATAATTTATAATCATTAGTCATGTTTGTAGTTGTCATTTGATTTACACCATTTATCATTGAATCATTTATTCATTTTATTATCACTTACTGTTGATTAATCTTCTGATTGTGGGTTTTCACAGAATGTGGCATGTTTGCCTTCATGAATAAGAGATCAGAGGAATCCACTCTTGTTGTCTTTTCTGTGTCAATTTATATATATATGAAAAGAAAAGAGTGAACGAAATGAAACAAGGAATTCAGACTGCCATATTACACCGTGCGAAAGAACATAGTTTACTTTACAAATATATAACAGTAAAAGTGACTTTAGTTTGTGATTATACATGACTCTGCCAGCTTTAGTTTAATTGATGTTATATTAATGCAATACACATATACGTTTGTTTTTCCATGGTTAACTTGTTAACCTCATTAAACTAACCATAAATCATTAAAAACTCACGTCAAGAACATCAATGAGTCTACATTATTGTGTGCATTTTTGTATGTATTGTATTTATTTCTAATATGTTTAACTAGAGTGTCAAAGCAGATTTTAAGACTGATCATGTGTGTTGAGCCATCACCTGACCAATATAATGAGACGAATTCATGAAGAAATACCGCTAGTTACGTATGTAACTGTGGAGGCGGTGCTAAGCACTAGTGGATGACACATACCAACAGTCATGAGGAATGTCATCCACCTGAAAACATCAAGGTTGCTCCAGAAGGACTGCAGAACTCACATCATGGGAAGCAGCCACAATGGCCTTGTAAAATCATGGGAAGTTACATGGCGAAAACCAGGTAGCTGCAGCACAGGCATCTGTCAAGAGGCATCACACCAAGAAGACAAAATCCTCCAGCGAGCAGCATAAAGCTGGCGTGGTGAAGCAGTCCTGGCATTACCAATGGTACTGATCACTGCTGGTTCACAATCCACTAACAGTGAACAGTGAACCCCAAAGCTGAAGATGCCACATCCGCCCATTGAGGCTGAGAGAGGAGATTCCTTCTGATGGGAAGCTGCCAAGGTTGGGTCTGCAAAATATTCAGAAGAAGAGGAAACCATGGCCTGGCCGGGCCGGCCACCGAGGTGCCACTAGCAGTACCCTGTGTCTGAACTGGAACATTCAGTGGGAATGTCTCCCATAGAGTTGTATAAGTGAAAAATATGTGATATATAAATATTGTAGAGCTGCATAAATAATCACTAAAAGATTGTAATTTAAACACCCATCTTATTCCTAAAGGACAACGATTAGAGTACAATCACAGCGAATATTCAAATCTGCGTTTTCTGGTGGTTAATTGTCTATTCAGAATCGTGGTTATGATCTCTATTTGAAACAACAACAAAAAAAATCATGATTTTCAGTTTTATCCAGAATCATGCAGTTCTAGAATATTGTGTAGGTTTATTTGAAATTTTACATTTGTGTTCCAGATCTGATTCTCCTGGAGGCAAAGCATACCCATATGAAACACACAGGTCCCAGGAATGAAGAAGAGTGAATCAAAGGTGGTGAAACTGGGCTGTTTTAACACCACAAAAAACCCAGAAGAAACCGTTCATTCCAGCCCTGCTGCCTAGCTCAATTACCTGGACAGTTATGATGGCAAGAACTGCTTTTTGTTTCGGGGAATGAACGAGCAGACAATGTCTTCACTGTTCAAAATAGCAATGAGGGCATTAGATGTGCCTGCCTCAAGCGCACCTTTCGAGTGCGTGTTCAGCCATGGAGGGATTATTGTGCGGCCCCGTCATTCACAACTTCGTCTTGGCAAACCTTATTTTCAGTGAAAGCAACACATTTCAGACACATTGGATTGGACTTCTGAATTTTGAACATTTTGTGTAAGCAACATAATTTTTTATTGGTATTTTATTTTCAGATATTAATGTAGCACAAATATGTATATAAATCATATGTAGAAATGTTAAGATATAAGATAGGACCTGATGGTTAGGACTTGCTTGGACTTGAACATGTGTGACTTGTCCCCACCTCTGCCAGGTAGTACCTTCACAATTCTTTAGACCTATTCTACAAGCTTACCACAACAATTAAAATGTTAAAATGTAATTACTAGTGGCTAAAATCAACCATAATAACACACTGCACATTTAGCCTACTGTAAATGTTGTGATTGTTCTGTCATTTCTTAAAGGCTAAAATAAAAGACTATGTAGTAATTTGTACATTTACTTTAAATATCAAAGATAAAAGTAAAAATTCAGCACAGAACTGGTTGCTCTTTTTTTATTCAAAATGAAACTATTCACATGTTTTAACCCCAAATAATTAGCAAAAATACTTTAATTTAAACACACACATTAACGGTCCATGTTGAACAATGGAAAAACAAGTAATTTTCCTGTTTCTACTTTGATTCACAGAAAAGGAAATCAAAAGAGAACTACAACAGAAAAACATGCTTGGATCTCCAAATCTGAATAAAGTGAGTCTCTTCTTCTACTACATTGCAGACTTCCAGTTGTTCTATTCATAGTGCAATGACATTTTTCACCACTAGATGTCACATACACACTTCTTAACTAAATCAAAGACCAGCCTAATACTAAACGAAACACATAAAGATTGTACAGATCACAGGATGTGACATGAGCTTTGCATTCGGATTTGCCCTGTATGCTGCCTGTGGAGGATACTCTCTATGGTTTCTTTTCCTATCCAATCTTGTGTTTTTCCTCGTTTCAAGAAATATCTGCGTACACACGAGAGCACTGAAACCGACTCAAAACCATGTAGTATACATGCCAGGCCAGTGTGTGGCGCTGTAACTCTGCCACAGAAATACACTAAAAACGGAGAAGAAGAGTTGTGGCTAGAAGGGGTACAGCAATAGTAGGAAGTGAGGCAAAATCTCACAATAAAATAACGATAAATAAATGTGCTACTTACCAGATGTGTTTTATCAACGCCTACACCTACCCCAACCCTAAACCTACCCTTACAATAACGCAAATACAGTAATACGCAATAGTGATGTGCGCATGCCCAGTGCCTGTAGCTGTATTCCTTCTAGTCTTTCCCGTGCGGGATGTATTCACAAAATATACGGATTGGCTGTACACACGAAAACGCAAGGGTGTCTTTTTCAGATTTATCCACTCTGGGACCCGGTTTAAAAATATATAATTTTCATGCTTCCAAAACGCCGGATCCGTGTGGACGAAATGCTGATATGATACAAAATGTATACATATACAGCTAAACACGTCTCTAAGTGTTTCAAAAAGTTCATTGAAATCCCTCTTATGAGGGCTTATATACATAAGGCAAACTAAGAAGCAAACAAGTTAAGTAACGAGGTGATTGACAAGACACAGGTGAATAGGCATAATACTTGAGGGACAAGAGATTCTGAGAGATTCAGATGGCTGTCGCAAAAGCTGTAGCCATTCACCTGAGCCTTCTTTATGCCCTCAATCTGGAGTATCCCAAGAGATTGAAACTGGCATTTGAATATATCCAGAAAGTAATCATGGAGCTGGATCCAAAAGGCATGTCCAAAAAAGTCAAGAGGCTCTATGACCAGCTCTACACTAAAGCTAAATTCAGGGTTCAGGATTCAGTAGGTTCAGTATTTCAGTAGTAGAAGCTGTCAAACCTTGAAGCATGGGAAGCCTAGTTCAGATTAAATTGCGATGAGACTCCTTGCAATGCTACGGTCTGCAGTGTTCTGACAGTTGCCACTTTACACCAATAGTACAAGACAGGACGTTCCAATTCCTGACTTTTCAACAAGTTTTTTTTACAGTTTGATATAATTAAGGACAGAGATAGTGAGATACGTACTTCAGCTGCCGTTCTAGTATTGATGAAACAGAGAAATTGTTGCTATTCCCTAATTCACTTGATTGTTCTCAATTAAGGCTGTTGACCTGGCTGTTTTCTAAGGCCCTGTCCACACGAACACAGGTATTTTCAAAACCGCAGCTTTTTCTACGCGGTTTGGCTGTTCGTCCACATGCAAATGCAGTATCCGGACTTTTCTGAAAACTCCGACCAGGGTGAAGATTTTTAGAAACTCCGGTTGCAGCGTTGTTGTGTAGATGATGAAACCGGAGATTTCGGCTTGTTAAGTCGAAGTGTGCGCCGTTCTCTCCTTTGTTTGACGTCAGATTGTGCGGTGTTATCGCTTTTGTTTATATGAGAGTCAATGGCGATGCAATGCCGGACGTAGCTTTTATTAACTCTGCTAACAGCGCTTATCACATGTATACAGATACATGCACAGTTATCTCATTGTATTGCAGAACAGAGGGGCCAGAATGCAATAATAAAAAATAGTAAGGCAAGTGTGTGAAGCTTCAGTCCACTTGGGCCCTTCCCCTGTGTATACAGTTACCTGCAACTGAGTCCAAAGTAAACTTGCAGAAGGGTTTCACTGAGCCCATGGCATCCCTCAGTGAAACAGTGCCGTGGATGAGACCCATGTGGAAATCAGGCAGCCAATCATACGCGGTTTTGCGTTTTGATGTGGACAGAGATATTTTTTAAACCGTGCTTGTGTGGACGCAACTGTTTTTTAAAACGGAGGAGGAAAACGTCTCAGGTTACGTATGTAACCATGGTTCCCTGAGAGGGAACGAGACGCTGCGTCAAAACGCTTTGAGAACGCTTCTGCGTGATTGCGTCTTGAAGCACTTGTGGAATCAGTCCAATGGACAGACGGAACGTCATAGACGGGTGACCTCATAGACCGGAAACTATAAAGCACCCGTGAACACAAACAGAACTAGCTTCTGAAAAAGCCTGAAAGAAGTCGCTCACGGGCACACAGGGAATATGGCAGGGTGACGCAGCGTCTCGTTCCCTCTCAGGGAACCATGGTTACATACGTAACCTGAGACGTTCCCTTTCAAGGGAACTCGCGCTGCGTCAAAACGCTTTGAGAACGCAATACCAACGCCGCCATAAGAGCATGTGACCGTATGTGTGAAATCAAAAGTGCACACTACTACGATAGCACCTGCACCCCAGGAGTGGTCAAAGCAGATTCGTTTCCCTTGGTCTGACGCCGAGGAGGACAAAGGCCAGCAGTACTATAGGTATTACAATGCTAGTAGAATTTTTTCCCCAGCAACATAGCCTGGCCTAGGATGAAGAGAACTTTTCCTATGCCGGGCGCAAACCCTTGACTGCAGATCTAAGCCTCAAAAAGCCACGAAGGAAACAAGTAACTAGCGGGTGTCTCCTCAAAGAAACCTCACCCAAAAGGAGCGTGGAAAGCAGCTAAAGCTGCCACATACACCTTCAATGTGGCTAGAATACAGTTTCCTAGTGGACGGAGCTCTGGAGTGATATATGGTCTCAACAGCCTCGGCTGAGAGACCTGAACTTATGGGCTGGGCCCCCTCGGAGGCCAGGCCCAGTTTCACCCTCCTGGCAGGGGTGATGATCAAACCTCTCACTTAAGAGTTAAATTCCCTACTGAACGGAATCTCCAGCGGAGAGCCATCCAGAAGAGAAACTAGGTCTGGGCCCTACTCGGGCCCGCCAGTACGGAGCTATTAACAGCAGACGAGCCACGTCTCGGCGAATTCTCTCCAGAACTCCCAGAAGCAGAGCAATCGGGTAAAGGTGTACAGGGTGGCCTCGGCCATTCCCGTATCATGGTGTCCAGTCCCGGAGGAGCTGGATAACCACAAGAGCTCCGCCACCTCGGTGTGGAGTCTATATTTACCCGGGCCTCAGCCCCTGCCTCAGCAGGATCACTCATGATCGCTCCCCCAGCCCGCAAAGGAAGACTCTGTCGTTAGCTTAACGCGACGAACATGAGTCTCCAATACCGGCCTTTAGGACGTTAACCAAGGATCTTTCCACATAACTAGAGCACGAAGGCATCGCCGCGTGACTTCAATCATGCGGTGCAGGTATCCCCTCAGGGAAACCCCTTGGTTATGAGCCACCACTGTCATGGTCTCATGCTCAGCAGGCCAAAAAGGTATCCCCGTTGGACGCAACTGCCATGAAACCAAACAGATTCTGCCATGGTGCCAGTCCCTCAAGACTGACCTCTGACATACTGCGAACAGCAAGCGCAGTGCCCTGAAGCACGAAGGCGCAGGGAACAACTGGCCTGACTGCTCTAGGACCCTCCTCGGAGGGGGCGCACACCCCAGGGCCACTACGTTTCCGGGTGGAACCTGAGATATAAGCTTGTTAGGGACCACTGCGCCCCGAAACACACGAGGTGGCGGGGTTGGCAGAATGGTCCCCCCCAGACATGATATTGATATCGTCGGAAATATTAGAGATACCAGTCTCTCGAGACTGGCCTCTGGTGTACCACAAGCAGCAAGCGCAGTGCCCTGAAGCACGAAGGCGCAGGGAACAACTGGCCTGACCACTCTAGGACCCTCCTCGGAGGGGGCGCACATCCCAGGGCCACTACGTTTCCGGGTGGAACCTGAGATATGTGCTCGTTAGGGACCACTGCGCCCCGAAACACACGAGGTGGCAGGGTTGACAGAATGGTCCCCCTGAGGGCACCGAAGGGAGACGGGCACCGTATAATGAAGTAGAGACCGCCTTCCTATGGTGGGGATCCTCAGAGACATGATATTGAAATTGTCAGAAATATTATAGATACCAATCTCTCAAGACTGGCCTCTGGTGTACCACAAGCAGCAAGCGCAGTGCCCTGAAGCACGAAGGCGCAGGGAACAACTGGCCTGACTGCTCTAGGACCCTCCTCGGAGGGGGCGCACATCCCAGGACCACTACGTTTCTGGGTGGAACCTGAGATGTGCTTCCTTCTTTTTCTTTCTTTTTTCAGACTGCATCTACACGCTGCCTCAGCAAAACATGAGATGCAGTGTTATATTGCTCTAGAGAGTGACCACTCATGATTTCTACCCCCAGCCCGCAAAGGAAAACTCTGTCGTTAGCGTAACGCGACGAACATGAGTCCCCAATACCAGCCTTTAGGGCATAAACCAAGGATCTTTCCACATAACTAAAGCACGAAAGCATCGCTGCGTGACTTCCATCATGCGGAGCAGGTATCCCCTCAGGGAAACCCCTTGGTTATGAGCCACCACTGTCACGGTCTCATGCTCAGTAGGCCAAAAAGGTATCCCCGTCGGACGCAGCTGCCATGAAACCTAACAAATTCTGCCATGGTGCCAGTCCCTCAAGACTGACCTCTGACATACTGCGAACAGCAAGCACAGTGCCCTGAAGCACGAAGGCGCAGGAAACAACTGGCCTGACTGCTCTAGGACCCTCCTCGGAGGGGGCGCACACTAGTGATGCGCGGGTCGGCTTTTTTTCCAACCCGCGGGTCCTGCTTTTATGAAATTATTTGGCCCGCCCCAGCCCGCACCGCACCAGTGTATCAATTTTAAAACCCGCCCCGCACCGCCCCGCATCCGCGACCATTAATCATAAATCAGGTCATATTAATAACAAGATAATGATAAAGATTTTCAACCTTTAATTTTCACCAAAGTAGCGTTTGGATCTTGAAGGCTTAACCATTTTTTATTTCAGATTTGTATAGGCAGTTTATAGCCTACGCTACATAACCACTAAACTTTTGTTTTATTTAGCACACAGAAATGTTCATAGCGTGTTTACATTCGCTGTGCAAAAAAAGAATGGCGTCCACTGTACCAGGGTTTAATCTATTTCGGCTAGACTCCAGCACCTCGTCTTCCATCTTCACTTTTATCTCTCCGTTTTTGTTGTCGTGGCTGCCGGTGGTGGGAGCTGCTCGGCGCGCAGCTGTCATGACGTGCCGCGTGATGCCAAAGGCTTGGGGACATCATGCAAGTTACGTTGCTACGGCTTTCATATTGTAACCTTATCAAAAAAACCTAATAAAATATGAAAATAGATACTCCCAAATATTTTATATAGGCTATAGGGAATTGCAGGCAACATACATAGATTTTTTTATTTTGTTTTTAATGACCCGCCCCAACCCGCCCCGCAAATAAGTGAAGATTTCTTAACCCGCCCCAACCCGACCCGCAGGTTACCCGCGGGGCCCGCGGGTTATGAGACGACCCGCGCATCACTAGCGCACACCCCAGGGTCACTACGTTTTCCGGGTGGAACCTGAGATATGAGCTTGTCAGAAATATTAGAGATACCAGTCTCTCGAGACTGGCCTCTGGCCACAAGCAGCAAGCACAGTGCCCTGAAGCACGAAGGCGCAGGGAACAACTGGCCTGACTGCTCTAGGACCCTCCTCGGAGGGGGCCCACATCCCAGGGCCACTACGTTTTCCGGGTGAAACCTGAGATATGAGCTCGTCAGAAATATTAGAGATACCAGTCTCTCGAGACTGGCCCGTGGCCACAAGCAGCAAGCGCAGTGCCCTGAAGCACGAAGGCGCAGGGAACAACTGGCCTGACTGCTCTAGGACCCTCCTCAGAGGGGGCGCACATCCCAGGGCCACTACGTTTTCCGGGTGGAACCTGAGATATGTGCTCGTTAGGGACCACTGCGCCCTGAAACACACGAGGTGGCAGGGTTGGCAGAATGGTCCCCCTGAGGGCACCGAAGGGAGACGGGCACCGTATAATGAGGTGGACACCGCCTTCCTACGGAAGGGACCCTCAGAGACATGATATTTATATCGTCAGAAATATTAGAGATACCAGTCTCTCAAGACTGGCCTCTGGTGTACCACAAGCAGCAAGCGCAGTGCCCTGAAGCACGAAGGCGCAGGGAACAACTGGCCTGACTGCTCTAGGACCCTCCTCGGAGGGGGCGCACATCCCAGGACCACTACGTTTCCGGGTGGACCCTGAGATATGTGTTTGCCAGAGACCACTGCGCCCCGAAACACATGAAATGGCGAGGTTGGCAGAATGGTCCCCTTGAGGGCCCCGAAGGGAGATGGGCAGCGTATAATGTGGTGAACACCGCCTTCCTACGGAGGGTTTCCCTCAGAAACCTGACATTGATGGCATCAGGAGTTTTACTTTGACAAAGCCCTCTTTATGACAATAACGGTCTTTCAATACCGCCTTGCCTGAAGAGAACTTCACTCTGCTTCCACATTTTGGAATTAGAAAGGGCACGAAGCACTCAGCGCATGCTCTTACCATAACCATGGATTTTTAGAAATATGTATATATATGTTCCATATATAAAGAATTCTCAAGCCACAAAGAAATATGATTTAATTTGTCAAAATGAAATGCATTCAAAACCACTCAGATGTTCACTCTTTTGGCTGAATATTCATTGGCATGAAAAATGCAAAGAGGAGTCAAACATAGGAACAGAGAAAAAGGCTTCTCTTTTTCTTTTTCTCTTCCTTCTTTCCCCCATTTATAAATGCATTGTGGCAACATGATCTACGTGTTGCCTCGGCAAACACGAGATCCATTGATTTCTCTTATATTTCAGAATGTAATCTACGTGTTGCCTCGGCAAACACGAGCTCTGTCCATTATATTTTTTAGCAGACCCTGATCTATGCGCTGCCTCGGCAAAACGCAAGATCAAACGCTACTATATTGCAGACTGTAATCTACGTGTTGCCTCGGAAACACGAGCTCTGCAAATCCGTTACATTCTTAGCAGTCTACACGCTGCCTCGGCAAAACGTGAGATGCAGTGTTTATATTGCAGAATGTAATCTACATGTTGCCTCGGCAAATATGAGATCCGAGTCGTTATTTTCTCTTTTTCGCTACGTGCTTTTCTTACACATTTGAGAAATTTATCAATGAATGTCCGCCCACTCCTTTTTTATGAAAGCTGACGCACATACATATGTCTCTGCGCTTCACCCGGGGCGGAAGGAACCGCAAGCGTGCTTCAAACCCTGAGATGAAACACTGGATCCGGCAGGTGAAGGCAGAGAAAGGGCGATGCCCGTCTCTAACCCCTCTGCCGGACCTATTTGCGATCCCCACGACTGAAGCCGCCGCTCTGCCTCGGCAGAAGGGACCTGAGCCGCGGGGAACGCGAGCCGAAGCGCCCTCGTCGGAGAGCGCCCGGCGGCTTAACGAACAGTCAACACACATAGAATATGCATCCCCACCCGTAATGAAATGAGGGCAGGGATGAACACATCCAGTGAATTGCTGTCACATTTGTTTTACTTTTATGTTTTTCTTTTACAAGAACAAAGGTGGAAAACTCCTGCCTAACTTTTTCTAAAGACAGACAAAAAACACCAGTTTTTACAGACAAGATTCACACAGAGCGCTTCTTGAAGGCAAAGAAGCTAGTTCTGTTTGTGTTCACGGGTGCTTTATAGTTTCCGGTCTATGACGTCACCCGTCTATGACGTTCCGTCTGTCCATTGGACAGATTCCACAAGTGCTTCAAGACGCAATCACGCAGAAGCGTTCTCAAAGCGTTTTGACGCAGCGCGAGTTCCCTTGAAAGGGAAACTCTGGTTATAAAAATACCTGTGTACGTGTGGACTAGGCCTAAGGGTAATGTATGCCAGCTCTTACTAGAAGTAAAAAATCGGACACTTAAGTACTGAAATTGTGGATGTGTGGAAGTAATGTATAATAAGTTAATAAATGTTGATGTAATGAAAATTATGAATAAGATTTTGGATAAGATTAAATGTCAAGTAATGTTCTTTAATGGGAAACATGTTTTAATATATCCATATCATTTTGTTTGTTTAAAATAAATATTTTTATTAACTCAATGAGAAATAATTGTTTAATTAAATCTATATCTATTTGATTGAAGAAAACAAATACATTCTAATACATATTTCTTAAATAAGATTTTTTTTTTAATAAATCTATATCTTTTTGTTAAGATCAAAAATAGAATTTAAATTAACTGACTTTCTTCAACAAAATGAAAAATATTCTTTGTGCCAAGTTTTATAAAATATTTTTCGTAAACATAGGAAATATTGTTTAGGCCAAGTTATTTATTTTTCATTGGCTCAAGTTATAAAATATAGATGTGAACCATTACCCTAATTTTTTTTAATTGGATGAATGAAAAAAAAATTCAGTGCAGAGGGTTTTATAAAAAGAGCTACTCACCTTTGTTGAAGGCGTCTGCTTGTAAGGCTCACTCCCTGTATTATATCTGTATCCAGATAGGATCTCTTGCATAAACAGACATAAAACTCTATCCAACATTCTACATGTACACACTGCATGAAAAGTGGGATTTTCGTCAGTATGTGGCACTGCAGATTGCCGTGGAACTTCAGGTTTACGACTGTGCACGGCAATTTGCAGGCAACACCGAAAACTGCCGTAAACTGCCGGAAATTGACGTGGGCCTTGCTTGGCAGTTGTCCCCCCATGACCCCCCCTCCCCTTAATTCTAGGGGAGGCTTTATCATGTAAATGAACATGCTGTGAGCTACACAAATGCAAATCAGAGTAGCAGCAGGGGGAGTTTTATCTAGGTTCTGAATTTTTTTAACTAAAACAAGTTTAAAGTTTAAGTTAAAATGTTAACTTAAATTTAAGTTAAATGTACTCGTTTTAGTTCACATTACTACATTTTTAGGGCAACCAGTTTGCTCCAATTTTTTAAGTAGATTCAACTTGTCCGGGCTCACAGTGTAGATTAATTACTCTGTATGTCATTAGCAATAACCAATGTTATGTAAAAAAAAAACAAAATACAGGACAGCAGTTCATGTCTTCAACCTTTAGAGAGGTTATGTAATGCAACAAGACAATGAACCAAAGCACACAAATAAATCAAGTAAAGCATACAGTTTACATACCAAAATTAATTTTTCCACCCTGCACTGTGAATGATTTCTAAATGGCTATTAATCATAAATGTGAAAAGTACAAGTTTGTGTGTTAATAGTTAAGTCAGATTGTGTTTTTCTGTAATTGTCATTTAAATTGAGCTCACACCACATTTTATGAATTATCAATGCAGATTTTCAAGAGGTGGTTTCCTGGACAGGGTTTAAATTATGCCAAGAGTAGGCCTTAATCTAGTTAATCGTGAGTTAAAAAATTGTTGCCTGGAACAAAGATTAAGCACAGATTACTAACACCTGGACTATGAGTCCTGAACTAAAATAAACTGGATTCATTTACAGTTTTATCTAATTGCTTACACACAATTTCTGAAAATATGGCTCCATTTCTTGTAACTCTACACACAAAACACAAAACATGCAAAACATCAGACATCGCTTGCAAAAGCAACACTTTGTGCAAAACTATTTTAACTCTTCCAAAAATGTTGTTTTTGCATATATCTAACTACACACAAATATGCACAACTGAAGAATTTTACAGTTGAACTGAAATCAACTGAACTGAATCAACACTGAAGTCACTTGAGCTGAATATTGACACTATATTGGCTTGTTAGAGCCGGTTTACAGCAGAGTTTGTTTTGAACTTGTTACTGAAGCTGCTATGAAACAATATATTTTGTTGTATGCATATTCTTTATTTCTCAAACCTTAGTTTTGATTTCTAAGTGATCAATTTATGTATAAGTGTTTTCACACATGATCATTGGCTGTATGGGTCCTCAGTAAATTAATGTGGCATTTAAATGGCAAAAGTTATTCTTGTCTCTATAACTTATGGCTTCCTAAAGACACGTTTATGGGTAAATAAAATATTAATAATATAAATAAAATGAATATCAAAACATTTTAAATATAATGAAGTCATTTTATTATAGCACTCATCAGATGTTCCTGGAAAAAAAACAGAGACAGAACAGTATAAACAAACTATACAACAAACTAAACACCAAATTACAAAAACATTATTATGTGAAAGTGAATAAAGTTGTGTGTGTGTGTGTGTGTGTGTTTTCAGTTATAAATATGTGCTGTGTAAATTAGCCTATATATACTTTTAGAAATTATATATAGCCTAACTTTAAAAAACAAACAATAACCCATATAGATAAATTATAATAATTGTATAATATTAAGCATTTACTTAATATACATTGTAACATTAGGCTACTTTACTCTAGCACAGTAGTCAGTTAAGCAATTAATTAATATTTTATATTAATATGTATGTAGCCTAGGCTACATCTAAAGGTAAGTCTGCTTTAAAAAAATATATATATTACACTTCGACATGTACAGAATGTGCGCGTTAAGAAACACGTTCAAATGTGTCTTCTTAACATGTTAAAACTGTGCGTCGACTGTGTGTGTATGCCTGTTACACGACCAGAATGTGCGTGTCTACACATACAAAAGAAACACGTAAAAAATTGCTGCTTGACGCGGGTAAACAGTGCCTGTTAACACGGTCACAAGTCACACGTTTCGTATAAGAGATTTGGCCCCGGGCGCGTTCCATAGTAGAGCCCTAGTCCAATCACGTGCGAGGTAGAAGACGAGCTTTAAACTTTTTTTTTTTTTTTTACATTTCCTATGTTTTTTGCTGCTTTCCTTTTTCGTGATCGACAATGAAAGCTCGCGGCCAACTTTTTGGACTCATTTTCAGGAGGCTGTCTTCGTCTTCACAAATCTGAGGCAAACTGCAGGCGCTATGAACCAGAGCATGGGTAATGTAACGTTACGATTTAAAGACTATGCTTTTATTCAGCTGTATAAGGAAATGGATGCGTTAATAGATCCGAGCTTAAAACTGCACATTTTGTTTACACAGACTATCCTCGCCTCATAACGAAGCCGTGAGCTCTTATCTGCTTGGAGCGATTTCCACGAGTCCAGATTTAAGTGTGACAAAGTGTGCTGGGTGAGGATGAGATGGACTGGAAGTGCGCGACCATTGAACTCATATCTGAGGAAGACGGCATTGTTGAGGGGGTGTCTGGATGGATTGTGCGGCCACGCCATATACACCTATGTTTCCCGAATGTTTTGGGCGCTTCTTTTTGACGTTTTTGGAGGACAACATAAGAGACATTACTGCTGCACTGTACATAGTTGTGTGTTTCACAATAAAGCTCTTTCTTTGAATAAACAGCTGTGTGTTTATAAGCTCTTTCTTTGAATAAACGGCACGGTCCGGGCAAATTTTCCCATATATTCCTTGATGGTATGAATAGTGTAGTTCATAGCACAATAACATTACTATAAAACATAAATTATTTCAACATAAATTATATATTTATCATTATTATTGGGGTTTACATTTATAATAAGCCAGGGTGACCAATAATGATTGGTTTGCAGTGATCTGCCAACCAATCACGAGGGATTTTTCTTTTTTAAATGTAGTGGCTTCAGCCAATACTGAGTGAGTAAATTCAAGTCTGGCCGTTGACTCTCTGGTTTCGCTGCTATTCATATGCTAATTAGAGACGTCGCACCTCCGCGCTGTCTCTCAGCGGGGGCTCTCCACCTACGTCATGGTTCGTTTGCGACAATTTGTGGCACAGACGAATGCGATGTTCGCTGCCTCTAAATTGTCGAAAACTGCCGAAAATTAGGGAGATTTCATTTTTATTTTCATTTATTTTTAACTTATCAATTAGAAGGTCTGTTTTCACTGTTGGGTGTTTGAATGGAAAACAGAAGCGTAAATGAGACAATATAACAATAATAAAGAATGAGCAGGGTTTATTGAATAATCTCAGTTGTGTATGTTTCACTGATCAGGCTTCATCTGACCATAGGGGTGTTCGATTTCAGGTTTTTTCGGAGTTAGACCAATTTAGCCATGACGTTACCTTGACTTGATGAGGATCTATCAAGGCCGTTACCAAGCGTTACCTACCTACCTACCTACCTATTTTAGGCAAGGCAAGGCAAGTTTATTTGTATAGCACATTTCATACACAGTGGCAATTCAAAGTGCTTTACACAGAAATGAAGTTAAAATAATCATAAGTGAATAAAATAAAAAATATATATAGTATAACAGTTATAATCGGAATTAAAAGGAAATAAAAATAAAGATGAAATCCCCTATCTGGGGTGGAAGAAAATGGAGAGTCAGGTTTACTTTAAAAAATATTTGTCAGGTGCGTTTAGACAGTACCCTTACAGACAAATCTTCTTGGCCTAATTTGAGGGCATTCTCTAGATGTTTTACCCGTCAGAGCAGATCTAAACGGGTCTTCCTCACACCGGAGGGAGTACTCAAAAAATATTTGTCAGGTAACTGTGCATTTAAACATTACCCTTACAGACAAATCTTCCTGGACAGGAACACCAGGGCTATCTCTACTTTGTTCGACCGTCAGAGCGGATCTACACGGTCCTTCCTCTTACCACCAAGGCTATACAGATCTATCCGTCAGAGCAGATCTAAACGGATCGTCCTCGCACCGGAGGGATTTCGATTTATCGCTCCCCCGTCTCTCAACCTCTTCCACCCAGACAGCCTTAACAAAATAAAAAATAATAAAAAATAAAAAGTATAATTAAAAACTAAAAATAAAACAGGGTTAAATTGAAACACATAATTAAAGTGCAAGCAGTTCGGACAAAGCACAGAGCTCATTGAGTAAATGTATAAGATAAGGTGCAATCAGTCCGACGTACAGTGGCAAAGCTCATTCAGTAAATGCACAGCTAAACAGATGTGTTTTGAGTCTGGATTTGAAAGTGGCTACTGTTGGAGCACATCTGATCTGTTCAGGAAGCTGGTTCCAGCTATGGCTGGCATAATAGCTAAAAGCAGACTCTCCTTGCTTTGAGTGAACCCTTGGTATTTCTAATTGACTTGATCCTGATGATCTGAGTGATCTGTTGGGTTTGTATTTAATCAGCATATCTGCAATGTATTGAGGTCCTAGGTCATTGAGTGATTTACATACAAGTAATAGTACTTTAAAATCGATCCTAAATGTAACTGGAAGCCAGTGTAAAGATCTGAGGACTGGTGTGATATGGTCATATTTTCTGGTTCTGCTCAGGATCCTGGCAGCAGCGTTCTGTATGAGCTGTAGCTTTCTAATGGTCTTTTTGGGAAGGCCAGTGAGAAGACCATTACAATAATCCACCCTGCTGGTGATAAAAGCATGAACAAGTTTCTCTAAGTCTTGCCTGGAAATAAAGCTTCTAATTCTTGCAATATTTTTCAGATGATAGTAAGCTGATTTAGTTATTGCTTGGACATGACTACTGAAACTCAGGTCTGACTCCAAAATCACACCAAGATTCCTGACTTGATTTTGTTATTTTAGACCTTTAGCCTCAAGATATGCGTTCACCTTGAGAATTTCATCTTTGTTTCCTAATGTAGTGATTTCAGTTTTGTCTTTGTTTAATATTTTACAGTAAAAAGTCAAGACAAGAAACAGCCGTGGTCGAATATTTTGTCAGAATTAAATAAACGAGAAAGATGTATCAAAAAGGTATTCCTTCATGAATTTATCTCATTAATCTCATTAACTCATGATCATTGTCTTCAAAAACAGCTTGGACAGTCAAGTTAAAGATATTAAAAATAAATACAATACATGAAAAAATACACAATAATGTAGACTCATTGATGTGTTTGTTCATGACGTAAGATTAATGGTTAGTTTAATGATTATGAACACAAATAAAACCATGGAAAATGTCTTGGTTACGTATGTAACCCTCATTCCCTAGAGGAGGGAACAGAGATGTCTGTCGGAACTGACCAATGAATTGGGGGATTGGGGATCGCTTTCAGAAACCAATCTACTTTGAGGGTAAACTAAAGGAGCCAAAGAACATTGGTATGCGGTTCACACATTCCACACTCCTCCCCACCATGCGGGTATAAATAACAAAGTGAATGCACCGCATCTTTGCTTTTCCGCTGAGGAATCAAACTTAGTGACTCGGCCGTTAAGCGGAGGTACAGCAACTGTGGCGAGGGGACGTACGACTCCATTCCCTCCTTCAGGGAATGAGGGTTACATACGTAACCGAGATGGTTGAACTGACTGACGAATTGGGGATCTACCAACACGCCACTGCTGCCTTTCCAGCGCTCTGCCTGAGCTCCCTGGTCCGTCCCATCTGTTGGAGCAGGAAATCAGGGCTCTAAGCAGAGAAGGTCAGTCACTGCTGTTCCGCAAGACCCACTCAGTGTGATTAATGGATAACGCTGGGAAAGCGTGCCCCTCTAATGGAAGGGAACGCTGCAGAAGCCACATCCTGCTCATAGGAAGGTGAAATGTGGAAGTTACACATGTGGACTAGCCAAGCAGGGGTAGTGTAGGGTAGTACAACATATGAAAGTCTCTGGGGTGGTTCCAGCCTAGTTCCATGGGGGAAGCAAGCTCTGTCAAGCCAAAGACACGGGCTAGCCGAGTAGGGTAGCCTTACTGTGGAAGAATACACATATGGGATCGACACATGGACTCTTACATATGGCACCTAGCCTAACACAGGTTTAACCATGCATACGAGTGTTGGCCTGGCATCAGACGCTCCGCCACGTTTGACTGCCGGGGGTGACGGAGGTACTCAACAGGGTCAGCCATTTCTGGGGAAAAGACGCATGTATCCGGGCCAACGGGCAGGAGTGGCATTGCAAGCCAACACTTAGAATGGGTCCTTTGCGCTACTGGCCACTAGGGGCGAGTATACGGGAAGACACCGGCTCTGCACAAAGGCTATACAATCTAGCGAACATGTTAGGTGTCGCCCTGCCTGCAGCTCTGCCAATATCTGTTAGCAAGGCGCCTTGAGCCAACGCTCAGGAGGAAGCAACACTTCTGGTTGAGTGCGCTCGCAACCCGAATGGGCGAGACACGTCTTGGGACTGATACGCCAAGACAAGGAAGGAAAGCATGACTCCGAGGGAAGAACACCATTCAACGAGCAGGTTTCACTTCAATGCATAGAGGTGCCTCATTGAGGGGGCTCGAGCGGAAGTGATGGTGTCTACCACCGAATGGGGTAGGCCACCTAGAACCTCTGCGTCCCGTCCAGGGGTCCTCCTTGAGATGCGCTGTCTGGTTGACCGAATCCAGCTCCATACTGAGATAAGAGGTCCTCTGCACAGAGGAGAGTTTGCTCTTGTCCGAGTTGACCCAAAGTCCCAACTGGCTGAGGTGACTGAGTACCATGTCCCTGTGTCCGCACAACTGATCCCGAGACTGAGCTAGTATGATCAAGTCGTCGAGATAGTTGAAGATGTGAACGCTGCATTCTCTGAGCAGAATAATGGCTGCCTCCGCTACCTTCGTAAAGACGCAAGGCGACCGGGACAGCTTGAAGGGAAGGGCTTAGTACTGATATGCCCATCATTCGAGCGCAAAATGTAGAAACGTTCTGTGATGAGGGAGAATTGATAAGTGAAAGTACATGTCCCTCAGGTCGATCGTACCTATCGAGAACTAATCTCGGGGACGGATGCATTCGAAAATGCATTTTTGTATTAGCATCTTGAACGGGAGCCTATGAAAGGCCCAATTCAAGGTTTGCAGGTCCAAGATTGCGCAGAACTTTCTTGGGTACAGTGAAGTAAGGGTTGTAAAACCCAGTCTTCATAGCGGCTGGAGGGACCAGCTCGATCGCGTCCTTCGGCAGTAGGACCTAGATCTCTGCCCGCAAGACAGGAGCATCGCTGCTCTGCACAAAGGGAAAGTGGATCCCCCTTTGCTGGGCACTGGACTGAATCGCATAGCCAAGTCTGATGGTACGGATGAGCCTGCGTGTCGATCGCTGTGATCCTCAGGTCACCACCAAGGCTATTAACCAAAGTAGGTGCCTTCTGAGTTGCCCCAGAAGGCGAACTAGATTGGGGAATAGGTGAGTCTGGACCTTAACACCGTGATGGTCCTGTTCCCGCAGTGGACACATCAACCATCCACAAACGCCACCTCAGCGTTCCGAATCGTGTCCGTCATCCAGAAACACATGGCTTGAATGACATCTTGAAAAAGATGCAGGTTCATTTAGAGGAGGAGGAGTGTGGGATGCTCATTGACTCGTTTAGTTTACACTCTAAGTAGATTGGTCTCTGAAAGCGATCCCCAATTCGTCAAACGTGACCAACTGAAAGGGAACTAAATTTATATTTATTGCATTACAACGTCAGTTATGCACAGAGGCATTTATAATCACAAACTTAATTTTCTTCACTCCTTATAGTGCACTCGACTGCCGTACACTATATAGGGATCAGAGAATAAGGGAACGAGTGAGAGAGAGAGCAGACAGAGACATCAAGGGGGGGAGGGGGTCCTGTGCTGAAGTCGAGTCCAACTCTACGGCTATTCAGAGTCTTTTGTAGTCGACTTCCCATCATCACAATCTGACCAGCATAAATACAACAAGTGTGTTTATTCCAGACTGATTCACAACAACATCCCATAAAACCCTGAAACTATCTCTTATTCATGAAACCCCACAATCAGAAGATTAAACTACAGTAACAAGGAAATAATATAAAATATAAAAAACATAAAATGACATGAATAATAATAAAATGAATAAATTACTAAATGTTAAAATGTGTAAATCAAATGACAACTACATGCATGACTAATGATTATAATATAAAATGAAAGAAAAAGCACAACAAGTAACACACACAGACAGGTTTCTATTAGAATCATCCTTCATTTACACAGGAATTGATCAACAAACGGTGCGATTGATTCATTCTCTTCCATCTGTGTCTTAATTCCCTCGACATTGACGTTCCTGAATTTCTTTCACTGTTCTTTAAACTCTGCAAATTCACTCTCCACATGTCTTTTGAGATCATCTTTGGATGTCTTAAATTCAGTTTTGAGTTGAAAGTCTTGGATTTGCTGTTATCATCCAGACATGTTTGCAGTGAGTCTTCTTCTGTCTCATATTTTCTATCTCTTCTCTGTTAGTTTCCCTGCCTGTTTGTTCTTTGTTTCTCTTGCTCTTCGCCTTGTTTCCCTCACTCATCCCTAAATATTCTCTGACTTTATTTGTATCTAGTTTAGTGGGAGCTCATCATTTACTCAACAAATGTGGCTCTAACGTCGACTAGAAGAACCTGAACATGTTATTTTAGTGACAGAAGTTCAGCTGCAGTATTAATGTAATGACATGTAATGTAATGTATTGTAATGTAAAACATGACCTGCATGTCTCTGTTGTCATGGGCTCTTATTTTGAAGTCCTTTTATCTTGTTGTGTCTGGTTGTCAGTTTCTGTGGTTTAGTTTCTGGTTCCTGTTTCCATTGCTTTCTTGTTATTTTCCATAGCAACCCTTGTTTGTAACCATGACAACTTCTCACCACCATCACCTGTCCTTCATTTAGTCTCTTGCTATCTAGTGTATTTAAACCCTCAAGTCATCTGATGTTGTGTTAACGTTTAGTGCTGGTGTTTATTAAATATAAGTGTTCATCGTCTTTCTGCGTCAAGCCTCTTATCTTGAATTTTCTAGTAAAGCCAGTGTGTGACAGTCACTCATTTGTCATGCAGCTCAAAGCATTATGCGTAGAATCTCTCATCAGTCTATTGTGATTAATCAACACAGTTTCACTGATGATCCACGATAAACCCTAAACCCAGGATAGAGCGGCTGAGTGAATGTGGTCTGGACTGTGTGAATGAGGGTCATTGTGTCTCCAGAGATATTGTAGAAGGACAGAGTTCCTGCTCTGTGATCCACATACACTCCTACTCTATAGATATCAGCATCATCATACACTCCTACTCTACTGCTGATGGGCTCTACAGCGAGTTCAGTGTCTTTTTTATTGTGTAAGAATGAGTAACTGGCGGGATAGCAGATCAAACTCCAGGACTGATCATTACGTCCAAACACACAATCTTTACCCCGTCCCTTCCTGCTGATGCTCTTATATGACACTGATACAAAGACCTTTTTCCCACTCCACTCAATCTCCCAGTAACTGCGTCCACACACACTCTCTCTACACAACACCTGAGGATACACATCAAATCTGTCAGGATGATCAGGATACGACTGAGGATCTGTGCGAGTGCCAGTAATCTCTCTGTTGCTCTCAGACAGACAGAGGTGTTCATTCACAGTGTTCATATCCAGATTTATCTGGTGGGAATCTGATGGAGAGAAAACACATCAGGACAGGAACAGGAATTCACAAATGGGCGCAAATGCATTTGCTATTTAAACAACGTGGCTCAGGACGTGAAAATGATAACTGCATCTGGCTGAAACTAGCAAAAAACACTTTGCCTTGCACCGTATTGCACCACACACACACACACACACACACACACACACACACACACACACACACACACACACACACACACACACACACACACACACACACACACACACACACACACAATGTTTAAATTGTAAATAATGGCTAAAAGGGGTGGCCCTTTATTTCAATAGTCCACTTTAGACATTCTACTGACTATAAGTAACTTTGCAACTACATGATAACTTATTCCCGTAATATATGTTCAGTTAATTATTAACTACCACATAAATAGTGGCTAATATGCCTTTAAAATATGTATAAGTTAATCATCACCGTGTTAATGATTAACTACCACATAATTATGGAACTTTAAAATAAAGTGTTATAATTATTTTAACTCTTCTAGTTCAATATGTCAGCAGTGTCTCCGTACAGTTTACTGGCTATCCTGTGCAAATCATCATTTACATGATCAACTCTAAAGCTCTTCTGTCATGTTTTCTGTCACCTCATATAGGAAGAAAATGAACACACTCAGTGAGTTTTTCTGCTTGTTTTCTTGGTGACTTACATTGTAGGAAGTCGTCCCTGGTCCTGGGAATAATGTTGGTTGAAGTGACTGTGGAAATCAACAGACATGAAGAGTGTGATTATCATGCCAAGAGAAAACGATCCCTGTATCCGTTCCTAAGACATTTCTAATATGATCTTCTACATGATATGAGATGATGGAGGATCATTTCTGAGAGTAGATGAATCTCCAGGACTTTACCTCTGTCAGAGATCTTCTTCAGCTCCTCTTTGCAGAAATCCTCCAGTTTATCTCTCAGATTACTAACAATTTCTTTCATGACATCAAAAAAGGAGAGAGAACTGAAGGAATTGTCATTTACGTCTGTAGATTCAGGAGGAGCTGAGAGAGACTGGAAACTCTACAGAAAACAGAAATCAAAGCTCATCACCTCCACACTTCAGCCAATAACCTGCACTACTGTCAGATTTGAGTGGCTCTTGTTGATCTTTAGTAACTTTCCTCAATCCAGCACTACTTCTCATATTCATTATATTACATTAGAGCTACAAATTCAAGCGTTTGCCATTTACACCATATGTGAACTTTCTAGGAAATCATTTGGAAGAAAAAGCTTCTGCCAATAACATAAATATAACAGATCAAGCGCATCAGTGGGGTTACATTCAGGGCTGTTTCTAGACACAGACGAGCTAGTTAGCATGGTAACGTAGTGACACTGCATATTAGCAGAAAATCACCACGTTTAAGCAGCTGAATATCAGCCATAAGAAAAATATTTTAAATGTTATTAGAAAGACTGCGATCCTGAATCTGCATATTTTAGCGCATATTGAAATTATATATTTTAAAAATGAATGACAGCAACTGCAAAATACTGTGTTAGGTTTGTTATGACCATATAAAAAAAACAAAAAAACATTTGTACAGAAACCATGAAAATTATCCATTTACATCTGAAAATAAAACGTCTAGGTTACTACTGTAACCCCCTTTGCCTGAAGGAGGGAACAGAGACGTTCCATTGGACTGACGTCATGGGGTCTCGCCTGGGAGCCCAATCACCTCCAAGTGATAACAAAACAAACCAATGAACATTGGCCAGTGAGATTTGCATGCTGAGTACCACCTACCCTAATATACTGGTATAAATGGGACCGGCATTACTCACTTACAGACTACACCCTGCCCGAAGGGAGGTAACAGATCTCTGTAGTAGGCCCTACCTAGCCAGGGAGGAGCTTCTACCGAGGAAGAAACAGGGCAGAGCAGAACCACCCAGTGAAAGACACGGATATTGTTGGACAATACACATATGGGATTACCTACAGGGTTCAGGGTTCGCCAAGTGGGGAACTCACCCGAAGAGCAAGTGGCGCCGCAAGCAAGCCAGCCTTCCTGCACATTACCTGCTTGTACCCAACACGCGGGAAGAAACCGGCTCTACTATGAGATTATATCAACTTGCGAATGTGTTAGCTGTCGCCAAGCCTGCAGCTCTGAAGATGTCTGCCAGAGAGATGTGCCAAAGGCCAGGAGGAGGCCACAGCTGAAGTAGAGTGGGCCCTCACTCCGAGGGAACATGGCTCGCCTTGGGCCTGGTACGCCAAGGCGATGGCATTCACTATCCAGTGGGCCAACCTCTGCTTGGAGACAGCCTTTCCCTTCTGCTGGCCTCCAAAGCAGACAAAGAGCTGATCTGAGCTTCTAAACCTCTGTGGGTGGTCAACGTAAACACGCAGTGCGTGAATGAGACACAGCAACGCAAGGGCTGGGTCTGCCTCCTCCGGGGGACCCTCCTGGGTCTGCCTCCTCCACTTTTAAGTTTACCCCGTCCTGAAAGGGAGTGTGAACTCTTGGCACGATTCGCTGATTGAAAATGCCTGCAGGTCCCCCACCCTCTTGAATTAAGTGAGTGTGGTCAAGAATGCTGTCTTTAAAGACAGGACTTTAAGCTTAACTGACTTTAAAGGTTTGAAGTGAGCTCTCTGTAGACCCGAAAGTATGACAGAGAGGTCACAGGAAGGGATGAGGCGTGGCCTGGGGGGGATTTCACCTCCTGGCAGCTCTCAGGAACCTGATGACCAGATTGCGCTTTCCAAAATTACCTGCCATTAACAGCATCATGATGTGCTGAGATGGTGGCCACATATACCTTTAAGGTGGAGCGGGACAGTCTCCGCTCCAAGCCCTCTTAATGGAAGAAAAACACAGAGCTGACCGGGCATTTTCGGCCCGGGCTGCACTCAGCGAACAGACTCCGCTTCAGTGCATAAGCGCACCTCGTAGAGGAGCTCTAGCTGAAGAGATAGAGTCAACTACCACTGGCAGTAGGTCACTTAAGTCCTCCACGTCCCATCCAGAGACCACATGTGGAGGTTCCAGAGGTCTGGATGCAGGTGCCATATGGTGCCCTGGCCCTGAGAAAGCAGGTCCTTCCTCAGGAGAATTCGCCAGGGACTGTCATGCTCCCTGACCTTGCACAGTGTCTAGAAAGGTGAATAGAATGAGCGATCACAGTACAACCTTTTGGCTCTAAAGCAAAAATAGGAATGAAGTGAGTAATGCATGTCCTATTTTTACCCATATGTCTGGGTAGGTGGGACTCGGCATGCAAATCTCACTGGCCAACGTTCATTGACTCGTTTTGTTACCACTTGGAGGTGATTGGGCTCCCAGGCGAGACCCCATGACGTTAGTCTCCTCTTCAACCACTTTGAAGGGGGAAACACAGCTGGAAAATATCTTTGAGGCCGGCGTGATATAACGCACACAAAGGAGTCATCTGGGTAGTGTACCATGTGATCTACATGGACATACTCATGGGTGTGATCCTCAAAGGAACGGTCAAACAATTATGAAATTGGTATCATCAAGTTAATTGAATTCACCATGATGTAAGAAACCAGAAGGGATCATTTGGTTAAATTTTTTTTAAATATTCTGTAAGTTTTGAACAGTTTGTTGCACTTGTGGAGTTTTGCAGCTAAATATATATCCCAGAAGAAAGAGCTCAAAACATGTTTCCTAAGAGATTTCCAGAACGGAAAAGCATTTATAAGTGCTTTATAAAACAAGATGATCAGATGAGAATCTACCTTATAATTATATAAGACAACACACAAAATTCCTGACAACATCGCTGTCAATGGCTCATTCTGCTCTCATGAAATGTTTCTCTATGAGTCTCTTGCTCAAATCTACTATGATCCTGTTCTTCTAGATCTCTGTTACCTGCAGGAAATGGATGTGATTCTGTGTGTGTGAAAGCTGCTCCAGCTCAGCGTCTCTCCTCCTCAGATCATTGATCTCCTGCTCCAGTCGCTTCAGTTGTTCTTCAGCTCGACTCGAGTTTTCCTGATCTCTGATCCACTGTGTGGCCTCAGAGCGGCTTCTCTCAATGAGGCGGATGAGCTCAGTGAAGATCCTCTCACTGTCCTGCACTGCTGTCTGTGCAGTGCTCTGTTAGGACACACATCACAATCACACAGTGGCTTCAGTGAGTCCTGGTTGAGATTTCTCAAACTTCTCCTCTTCTCCAGACTCACCTTATGAGCCTCCACAGCCTCTCTCAGCTGCTGAAGATCTTTCTCTCTCTGCTGGAACAACCTCTGCATCTCCTTCAGCTGGTGCTAAAACACAAACCAATAACAGAGATGTCCCATCACATTACTGTCAGTATATCTGTCAAGGTTCTGTCAGTTTATTCTTGGTTTTGAGCCCTGACGCTCCTGTATTGTCTTGTCTTTGTGCATTCTCTTGTCTGTGTGCTTTGTTTCATGTTCAAAGTGTGGTGTTTGGCACATGTCTAGTTTGGTTTCAGTTCTGTGTCGGGATTCAGACATTCATGCTTCTGTGTGTTTGTATTCTGTTGTGAGTGCACAGGATGAGCATTTCGCTCATTCTCGTGCGCTCTGTCTTATTTTGTAAGCGTGTGGTTTTGAGTTCGCTCTGTCATGCCTTGTCCAGTTTTCGGTCTTGAGCCTGAAGTGGTGGTCCGATATCTGGAAATCCCAGTTTCCATAAAAAAATTATTTTGGGAGGTGAAAAGATGGCGCCGTAGAGTTCTGACGCAACTCCAATGAGCTCCGACAATATTCGTTCAATTACAGAGGAGTCAAGTAACGAAGTACAAATACTTCGTTACCTTACTTAAGTAGAAGTTTTGGGTATCTATACTTTACTGGAGTAATTATTTTTTAGCCTACTTTTTACTTCTACTCCTTACATTTTCAAGCAATTATCTGTACTTTCTACTCCTTACATTTTAATCATAGCCTCGTGATTTCGGCATGTTTTCATTCCGGCTTGTCGTCAAAAAAAAAACTATCCAGATAAATCGTGCCATCCGGATAGAGTGAATTTGATTGTGGTTGGATGAGAAGGATAAACACAAACCGTTCTGACACCCTATTGGGCTGTAGGCGATCAATCACGCCTGCACCTGCACAAATCACACACCATGCTGCCAGATAGGGCGGGTTCTCGCCGACGAGCACGCACTTTCAGCCAATCAGCGATCAGCAGGCAGATGTGCTCATTCATGACTTTAGCCGGGTTTTTAGCGCGATAACTCGTAGCTGTATATTCCAGTGATCGCTATGACAGGGGCATAAATATACAGTAAGTTGTATCTACAGTAAAGAGTGGGAGAGTGACTCAACTCTCAAACGTGAATTACACCTGTGACTCGAAGGCTCTTTATAAATATAACCGTGACTCCTGTCCATCGTCATATACACACTTAGGACATCTGCAACCCCGACAGCTGCTGAAAGAGGTTTAAATCAACGATTAATCCGTTTTGACTGTGCTAAGTGCATGTGCCATGTACTTCACGAAAGACAGTGTAGTTTTGTCAAAGCAAAGTGCAACACAAAGGTAAGCGCATTGTTGTTATTTTTTGTTGGCGGATTATTGTACAGTATCAATGAATTACGCATTTTGGCAGTGCTGTGTGCATTAACGTGTGAAATGCCTGTTAATTACATTGCTTTTTCCAATCTCTATATTGGGCACTTTTTGCACGTAAATTGGCTTCTTATTGTTGACATTGTGTTTTTCTGAGGGATTGCATTTTTGACAGTTTCTACCTGGACATATTTGATCCGTTTTACTGGGAAATAGATTTTTTCAATGTTATTTTTTAAGGAGATAAAATGGTAACTTACTTATCAACATTGATTGGTATGGCAATAAAATAATATCACATTATTTTGGCAGTTAAAGTTTTGGGATTTTTTTTTTTTTGGGACTAGTTGCCTATAAGTATTGTAAAGGTGCAAAATGTAAAAATTCAGAGGCATGTTATCAATAACCATTTTTTTTATATAAATGTACATTTGGTGAGTTTTTGGGCTGGAAATCGTCGACCCAATCTGGCCACACTGATCACACATTCAAATAATGGTTATTGATAACATGCCTCTGAATTTTTACTTTTTGCTCAGTAGTACACATATGGTTCTTTAATGTATTTGCATTGTCCTAAAATGCGTTGATTTTCAATAGGAATATATGCAGCTGAAATGGGTAGCCTATGCATCTAAAAAATTCCAACATTAACTTTTTAATATAACATTATAGTCATTATGGCCTTTAGAAAAATGTTTTTTGAGGAGGTGGGGTATGCACTGTGGTGCGGCCTAATCTTTTGTCCTTAAAGGGATACTTAATTTGTTACATTTATATAGCGCTTTTCTAGGCACTCAAAGCGCTTTACATATATAGAAGGGGGAATCTCCTCAACAACCACCAATGTGCAGCATCCACCTGGATGATGCGACGGCAGCCATATTGCGCCAGAACGCCCACCACACACCAGCTGATTGGTGGAGAGGAGGCAGAGTGATGAAGCCAATCTGTATATATAGGGATGATTAGGAGGCCATGATGGAGAGGGGCCAATGGGCAAATTTGGCCAGGATGCCGGGGTTACACCCCTACTCTTTATCGAAGGACATCCTGGGATTTTTAATGACCACAGAGAGTCAGGACCTCGGTTTAACGTCTCATCCGAAGGACGGATACTTCACCCAAAAATTAAAATTGTCATAATTTACTCACCCTCAAGTTGTTCCAAACCGGTATGAGTTTCTTTGTTCTGAAGATAATTTGAAGAACGTTTGTAACCAAGCAGATTATATGCAACCATTGATTGCCATAGCATTTTGCCCCTACTATGGCAGTAAATGGTTGCTCTATCTGCTTGGTTACAAACATTCTTCAAAATATCTTCCAAACTCATACCGGTTGGAAGTACTTGAGGGTGAGTAAATGATGACAGAATTTTCATTTTTGGGTGAACTACCCCTTTAATGGCATTTTTTCCCCTTACATTACTTTTACTTTTATACTTTAAGTAGTTTTGAAACCAGTACTTTTACACTTTTACTTGAGTAATAAGCTTGAGTTGATACTTCAACTTCTACAAAAGTCTTTTTAAACCCTAGTATCTATACTTCTACTTGAGTAATGAATGCAAATACTTTTGACACCTCTGTTCAATTATGCTTTTAAGTGCTTGGTAATTCACACAAAAAAATAAACTTTCTCTTTAATAATGAGTCTAGAAGATTATTTCGCGAAACCAACTAGTAGTAAATCCAAGAACACGAAAAAATAGACGAAAATCGGGCTGGTCAAGCCTGAACAAGCTACTATGGAGGCCTGCACCCTAATATAATGTGTGCTATAGATACTAAAATTGCTACGTTCCTGGAAGCAATACATGACCAAACAGTCCAACTTCAGATGATGAATCCGCGAATTGGGGATGTGGAAGGAAGGATTGCTGCTGTTGGGACTCTTACTTCATCCGTGGACGCAAAAACAGCAGCCTTGGAGAAACAGGTACGTGAATTGACGGACCACATCGATGACCTGGAAAACTGAGGATGCAGATGCAACGTTCGAATCATCGGCCTACCTGAAGCGACAGAGGGCTCTGATCCGGTTAAGCTGGGCATACACTCTGCGATTTCTGTGCGATTTCAGCAAGGTTACCTACTCACACTGTACGAGTAGATCGCATACGATGTAAAGCCAAAGCTCACGATTTATGTGCTCACACTGTGCGGTCCGATCGTCGAGCGCGACTTGTCTGCTCACACTGTACGAGTGAAATATGCGCAAAAAAAATATATATTATAGAGAGATAGCCTATTAAATGCATCAGCTATCGACATCAAGAGCCTTTAGCATTTACAATTTATGTATATATATGAACATTATTATTAGGGTAGGCCTACTTTTATTATTAAATTGATATTAGCCTACATTTAATTTGCCCCTGCGCTAATTTTATAACGCATCAATGCATAACCGATACTCTGCATAGGCTAATAAAAGAATAGATAGATTAGCTTACTCCTCATTATTTAAATACATTTTGCCTAATTAAACAAGGAATTATAGGCCTAGAATTAAAATGATTATCAGTTTATAATATGTCAGAACACTGCAATAATATCAGTATTATCAGAAAGTAAGAGCAGCTTTATTTCAAAAACATCTTGTTTAACATGAAATGGGCCTATACTTCTCTTCTAATTTGTTTCACAATATGGGCCACAAGAGAAATATTAAGAATATAAATTAAGACAGTTATAGGCTACGTTATCAGCATATGTTAAAGAAGATGTATCTTGTCTCTGTGAGAATGTGCCGAAAGCTTGTCAGATTTTAGGTCTGCTCGTCTACTTTCACTTTCACCGACTTTCGCACACATTGTGTTTTTGCGGGATATCCACTGACTCGCCTTCATGATTTAAAACGAAAAGAAAAAAAAATCGCCATGCGCCATGACATTTTGTCATTCTTTTCTTTTGTCAAATGTTGGACAACGGTTCACATTTTCCCCATGATAATAAAATTAAGTAAATATTAAATAATAGTAAATAAAATAATTTGTGAAAGTTAAACAAGTAAATTAATGTTCAAAGTTAAATTAATAAAAGAGGCACTGATAGTCTAAACACGGTGGTTTGAACGTCTTAGATTATCCATTTTACAGCACGAACTGGAGGCAAGAAACAGTTTGCTAAATTGCTGCTGTTTGATAACTTCCTACAGAACTTAAAGATCTCCCTATTTTCGTTTTCTTTCTTTTCGTTTTCTTTTTTGCTGATTTAAAGATGAAATGGTTCAACTTCTGCTTTCGTGCAGGCGCAGAGAAATAGAGCAATCACTTCTAGCTCTGCTTCAGCTGTGCGATACTCTCACGAGGGGCGACCAGAATTACTGACATGCCAGAAATTCATTCGACCATCCGATTGCCGATCGGGAGAGGTTTATCGTGTTTCGTTTCCCACTGTACACTGCACGAACACCTCACGACAAACGACGCACGATAAAGTTGAAAATCGAGCCGACCCAAAAAGAGCCGCACGAGTCAGAATTCGGCTCGAAATCGGACGAAAATCACACAGTGTATGCCCAGCTTAAAATTCTTGGAAAAGTGAATTCCTGATCATCTTCAGATAACCACTAAAGCTGGGCGCATCAAGTTGAATCAGGCGCATCGTCCGTAAGCAGCGAAACCGGGTCTGACTCAACGTTCTAGACCTGTGATAATCAAATTCCACAACTTCACAGATAAACAACGTGTAATGGATGAAGCGCGTGTGCTGGAGACGACAAATTGCCAAAGGTCTTATTCTTCAATGATTTTTCAGCGGCATTGATAAAAAAACACAAGGCGTTTGATAAGGTGAAAGCACGGCTAAAGGAAAAGAAGATTGATTATGCACTTCTGTACCCAGCAATATTAAGAGTGATGATCGATGGAAAGCCTAAGAAATTGGGTAGCCCAGAAGAAGCATCTGCTTTTGTGGCCGCTTGGGATAAATTAGTGCAGGTTTGTTGCGGACAATTCTGACATTATCTGGTGGATTTACTACTCTAGTTTCAGTAGAGTATGTGTTTTGTTTAAAGGGGCTATATGCGTTTTTCTGAAATTTAAACTCGTGACTGACACCTGTGGCCAAAAAACAGAACGTCTCAGTTACGGATGTAACCCTCGTTCCCTGAGGAGGGAACGGAGACGTAACGTTAGTGACTAACGAATGGGGGTTTCGCTTAGAAGCCTATCATCTTCGAGCTTAGAGAATGCGGCATGCGGAATTTGCATACGTAACTCCGCCTCACCGCGTGAGTATATAAGGAAGTACGTGGCAATATCGCATTATGTTACCTGCTTGAGGAGCCAAGACTGAACTCCTGCGTTCCAGGTAGCACAGCTGATGTGGCAAGGGGACGTTATGTCTCCGTTCCCTCCTCAGGGAACGAGGGTTACATCCGTAACCGAGACGTTCCCTTTCGTTCAGTCACTACGACGTAACGTTAGTGACTAACGAATGGGGGTCCCAATATAATCCCGCCACTCAGCTGTCTTCCAGTGCCCTGCGTAAGTGTGAGTACCCTGTCGTAAGACTAGTACGGACGAAGGACTCCCACTTATCACAGGAATCGGGGAGCTCACCTGAGGAGAATATCGCACGTATCCAGTCCGTGGAGTGGAGTGCAGAGCAAGCGAAGACACCTGAGCCTGGCCCATTACCGGCCCCTCGGGGGGGCGAGTACATAGTCGGACACTGGCTCCACTCGGAGATTGTAGAATCTGGCTAATGTGTTAGGTGTCGCCCAGCCTGCAGCTCTGCAGATGTCTGCTAGCGAGGCGCCATGCGCTGCGCCATGCGCCAAATGAAGAACAATGGTGTCCACTATCCAGTGAGACAGCCTTTGCTTTGAGAGAGCACTTCCCTTCCGCTCTCCACCATAACAGACAAAGAGCTGGTCTGAGGTCCTGAAACACTGCGTCATGTCTACGTAGGCGCGGAGAGCACGTACTGGACAGAGCAATGCCAAGGCTGGGTCTGCCTCCTCCAAAGGCAGCGCTTGCAGGTTCACCACCTGGTCCTTAAACGGAGTGGTGGGAACCATGGGCACATATCCAGGCCGGGGTCTCAGGATCACGTGAGAGTTAGCCGGCCCGAACTCCAGGCACGCTTCGTCAACCGAAAATGCCTGCAGGTCCCCGACCCTCTTAACTGAGGCCAATGCGGTCAGCAGAGCCGTCTTCATAGACAGAAACTTAATATCAACCGACCGCAAAGGCTCAAAGGGAGGCCTCTGCAGAGCACTTAAAACTACTGCGAGGTCCCAAGAGGGTACGAGAGGAGAGCGAGGAGGATTCAGTCTCCTGGCTCCCCTCAGGAACCTGATGACCAGGTTGTGCTGACTTACCTTTTTGTTCTCCAAGAGATCGTAGTGGGCAGATATTGCGGCCACATATACTTTGAGGGTGGAGGGAGACAGCCTTCGCTCCAACCCCTCTTGGAGAAACTCAAGCACGGACCCGATTGGGCATTTCCAGGGGTCTTCTTGGCGGGAAGAGCACCAGGTGACGAAGAGGTTCCACTTCAACGCATAGGCATGCCTAGTGGACTCTGCCCTAGTGGAAGTGATGGTGGCGACCACCGTAGGTGGCAGGCCACTCAAACCTGCCGCGTCCCGTCTAGGAGCCACACGTGGAGGTTCCACAGGTCGGGACGCGGGTGCCATAGGGTGCCCCGTCTCTGAGTAAGGAGGTCCGGTCTCAGAGGAATAGGCCAGGGAGGGGCTGTCGCAAGGAGTATTAGTTCGGGGAACCAGGTCCGGCCGTGCCAGTACGGGGCGACCAAAAGGACCTGCTCCTTGTCCTCCCTGATCTTGCACAGGAGCTGTGCGAGTAGGCTCACTGGGGGGAACGCATATTTGCGTAGGCCCCGCGGCCAGCTGTGCGCCAGTGCATCAGTGCCGAGCGTGCCCTCGGTCAGGGAATAGAACAGGCTGCAGTGGGAAGAGTCGTGGGAGGCAAACAGATCTACCTGTGCGTCGCCGAACTGTTCCCAAATCGGCTGGACCGTCTGGGGATGGAGTCTCCATTCTCCCGGGAGAGGCTGAAACCGCGAGAGCTCGTCGGCTGCGTGGTTCAGGACCCCCGGAATATGGACAGCACGAAGGGACCTCAGGCGCTTCTGACTCCATAAAACGAGATGGCGGGCGAGTTGAGACATACGGCGGGAGCGTAGACCGCCCTGGTGGTTGATGTACGCTACTACGGCCGTGTTGTCTGTCCGGACAAGCACATGTTGACCCTTCAGCAACGCTTGGAAGCGGTGCAGGGCGAACCGTACTGCCAGCAACTCGAGGCAATTGACATGCAGGAGGCGCTGGGGTCCTGTCCAGGAGCCCTCGGCTGCTTTTCCATTGCACATGGCACCCCAGCCCGTGGCAGAGGCATCCGTCGATACGACAACATGCCTGGACACTCGTTCTAAGGGCACACCGGCCCATAGAAAACTGAGGTTCGACCACGGGGTGAGACCGTCTGTAAGCAGGCCCGAGTCACTTGGATCCGGAGCGTGCCAGACTGCCATGCCCATCTCGGGACTCGATCGCGAAGCCAGTGCTGAAGCGGTCTCATATGAAGCAATCCGAGCGGCGTTACCGCGGCTGCAGATGCCATATGCCCCAGGAGCCTCTGAAATTGTTTCAGTGGGACCGCACTCTTGCTCTCGATTTGACGGAGGCAAGTCAGCAGAGACTGCGCGCGCTCGCTCGTAAGCTGCGCGCACATGGCGACCGAGTCGATCTCCATACCGAGAAAAGAGATCCTCTGCACGGGGCAAAGTTTGCTCTTTTCCCAGTTGACCCGAAGGCCCAGACGGGCTTAGTGGTGGAGAACCAGTTCTCTGTGTCCGCAAACCTGCTCTCGAGAGTGGCCCAGTATGAGCCAGTCGTCGAGGTAGTTCAGGATGCGAACCCCGTGCTGCCGAAGGGGCGCAAGGGCTGCCTCGGCGATCTTCGTGAAGACGCGAGGGGACAGAGATAGCCCGAATGGGAGGACCGCGTACTGATATGCCCGCCCCTCGAAAGCAAACCGTAGGAACGGTCTGTGTCGAGGAAGGATGGAGACATGGAAGTAGGCGTCCTTCAGGTCGATCGCTGCAAACCAATCGTGAGGACGAACGCATTCGAAAAGGCGTTTCGCAGTCAACATCTTGAACGGAAGCCGGTGAAGGGATCGGTTCAAGATGCGAAGGTCCAGGATTGGTCGTAACCCACCGGTTTTCTTGGGTACAATGAAGTAGGGGCTGTAGAACCCCGACTTCATTTCGGCCGGAGGGACAGGCTCGATCGCACCCTTCGCCAGCAGGGTGGCAATCTCCGCACGCATGATGGGGGCATGGGCCCCGGTCACGGTATAGCGGACTCCCCTGTAACGGGGAGGAGCCTGCGCGAACTGAATTGCGTAGCCGAGCCTGACGGTCCGCGCAACCCAGCGGGACAGCCCCGGAAGCTGAAGCCACGCTTCCAGAGACTGCACCAACGTGGTCATACGGACGGCAGACGTACCCAGGGTGGGGCAGCGAGGCAGCGTTACCGGCCCGGACAGGGGAGGCTGTTGGGCGTCCCGGGGTCGGGACACGGTTAACGGCTGCGCCCTGACAGAGGAGACCAGGGAAGGACGCACGTTCCACTGGGGTCTGCTCTGCCAGGGGGCTGGCGACAGAGAGGGATGCGAGTGGCGAGACCCGAGGGTGGCGTGCACTGCCGTCACCGATCTCTGGGAGCTCAGGGATGGGGGTGTCAGTTCTTTCTTTAACCACATTAGGGTGCTGCTGACCCGGGGGCCAGCAGCTGAACAAAAGATTCTCCCCCGGCCCTCCACCGGGGGAAGGAGCGGCCCTGCTGCCGTCTCCTGGAAAGAACTGCCCATCCCTGAGCCGTCCGCATCAGGAGCGCCGCTTAGCCTGGCGTTTCTTCGCGGGCTGCGGGGCTGGAGCGGACTGGGACGCCTTCCTGCGGTTGCCTCTGCGCGGCCCGGGTGGAGGCTGCTGCTTGGGTGGCGCAGAGGTAGAGGGAACCGCAGGAGGGCGCCCTCGGCGGCGAGCAGGCTGAGGCAACTGCACGGGCGGTGGGGTGGAGGCAGCAGCTGACCGCCGGGGCAGTATATGTTTTATGGCCTCAGTCTGTTTCTGAGCGGCCGAGAACTGTTGGGTGAAGCTCTCGACCGCACCGCCGAATAGCCCATCCTGGGATATTGGGGCGTTGAGGAAACGGGTTCGCTCAGCGTCACGCATATCGGCCAGGGTGAGCCATAGGTGTCGCTCCTGGACCACATTTGTGGACATCACCTGACCCAGGGAGCGCGCGGTCACCTTCGTTGCCCGGAGAGCAAGGTCGGTGGCGGCACGCAACTCATTGCTGAGTCCTGGGTCACCCCCCCCCTCGTGCATGTCACACAGCAACTTGGCTTGGTAAGCCTGAAGAGTTGCCATGGCATGCAAAGAAGCAGCGGCCTGCCCCGCAGCTCTATAGGACTTCGCCACCACGGAAGACGAAAACCTACAGGCCTTGAAGGGGTGCTTTGGGTCACCGCGCCAGGTCGAAGCGCTCTGTGGACACAGTTGCATCGCAACAGAACGTTCGACTGGGGGGACCCCAGTGTACCCTTGAGCCGCGGCTCCATCGAGGGAGGTGAAGGCGGAAGAGTTCACCAAACGTTCGCGGGAAGACAACGGGGACTTCCAGGAATGCGCGATCTCTTCATGCACCTCGGGAAAGAAAGGAATTGGAGGAGTGGTCGGACGGGTGTCCGAGCGCGCTGCCCCCAAAAACCAATCATCCAACCGCGAACGCTCAGGCTGAGGCGGAGGGTTCCACTCCAACCCAAGCGCTGCGGCGGCCCGAGACAGCATGGCTGTCAATTCTGGGTCCAACTCGGGCAATGCTGGCGCACCCGAAGGTGGCAGCACAGCCGAATCATCATCCTCAGATGACTCCAGCCCACCTTGTGATGCAGCGATAGATATCTCTTCGTCCTCCGCCGCGCCAAACGCCACAGTCGGGACGGCAGGAGCCGGCCCCGATGTAGGCGCTTGAACACGGGCCGGGTCAGGTGCATGAGAGGGGGGTGTGGGCAGAGGCATGAGCGTCGGAGCTTTATTCCACACCGTCACCCTTAGATCACCCTGGCCACCAGCCAAAGTGCCGCCTCCAGGGGAGACCGCAGATTGGGGGGTGACAGAGGGGACTCTCGTTCCGGCATCAGCACGGAGTTCACGGAGTCTTGATCGAAGCACTGAGATGGCCATGTTCCCGCAAAGAGAGAACATGAGTCATCCACGAGCGCTGCCTGAGCGTGCTGAAAGCCCAAACACGTCACGCAGCGCTCGTGCCCGTCGAAAGGCAGAAGCGATCTACCGCACCCAGAAGTGCACGGGCGAAACATCCTGAAAAGGGCGTGCCACGTGCAAGCTCTTTTATGAGAGGAAACTTTGCAGTCGATGCCGAAGCGCCCAGGGAAACACACACCAGCTGTCAAACGGACCACTGCGCAGATCAGCAGGCAGGAAGTATGCGATCACTGGAACGCACCATCACACCAACACCGACTGGAAAGCTGCTCGTCTCGAAGAAGCTGACAGAGTCTCAAAAGGCTGTAGGAGTGAAGAGGTAGGGTACTCTTGGCTCCGAAAGCAGAAACATAATGCGATTTTGCCACGTACTTCCTTATATACTCACGCGGTGAGGCGGAGTTACGTATGCAAATTCCGCATGCCCCATGGCATTGGCACGCCATTGGGCGTTTTCTCTAAGCTCGAAGATGATAGGCTTCTAAGCGAAACCCCCATTCGTTAGTCACTAACGTTACGTCGTAGTGACTGAACGAAAGGGAACTGCTCTTATTTTCTGCTCACTCTCGCAGCGGTGGTGACGTCATATCCACAGACAGCGCGTGAAAAAACGACCCGCCAGAAAATAGGAAAAATAGGATACAGGCTTATAGGTGCACCCACTGTGAGCGGACAAGGTGTCAGTATGCTCATCAGGAGATGTTTGAGTCATAAATGGTAAAATAAAAAGGCTATTGTTACATTTATATTGGGGAAAAAGTTGCATATAGCCCCTTTAACAGCCCAATGTTGTAATCGTATGTTCTTTTCATTTGCAAGCATACTCTTGGTAGCTCGTTAGGAGTAGGTTTTTATTTACATTTTTTCTAAGGGCATGTGCGCTTTGAAGTGGGATAGCCTCGTTCTCCTTTTCTTTATTGGTCTGGTATGTAAATCATTCGAGGTTGTAGATGGAAAGTTCAGGGAAAAGACTGAATTCCCTCGTAGGTTAAATTACAGGGATTACACCAATATTTGTCTGATTTTAGATGATCGCTTGAATTTGTGTTCACTTAGTGTTTTTCTGCTTTTTGTTAGGTGCCACACCAGAATAGATCATTTTTTATGACCTCAATTGATATCATATCTGACAGTCGTATTGGGAATATAGTTGTATCAGACCATGCTTGTGTTACCTTAACCGTTAATTTGAAAGGGTGTTTTGGACAGACTAGATACTGGAGATTAAATCCTACCATTTTGAAGGATCATAATTTCACATCATACTTTAGAAATGAGTTTAGGCACTTTTGGATATAAATAAACAATCTACGGATGACCCTTCTCTTTTATGAGAGACATGTAAGGCCTATGCCAGATGTTTAATTATCTAATTTTCTGCTAATAAGAAACGGAAAAAACAAGAGAAGCAGGAAGTATTGGGAAAAGAGCGAAAAGAGAGGAATTGTATTTTAAAAACTGGTCTTAACAGCGAGTTTTATAAAGGATTTCATGATTACTAGATCCAATGTTTGAGATGTTTAAAATCTCATTGTCAGGTAAAGGCCTCCCTCAGATGCTACAAGATACAAACATTTCTGTTATCCTAAAAAAGGGGAAGCCCCCAGAATCCTGTTCGTCATACAGACCTATAGCGTTGCCCCCTGTCACCCCTGCTTTTTGCAATTGCATTAGAACCTTTGGCAGAGGCTATCATCTATATATATATTCAAGGTTTGACCATAGCTACTACACAGCATAAAATCAGCCTTTATGTGGATGATGTTTTATTATTCTTATCCTCACCTGAGACATCGATACCTCCTCTCATTAATAGTATTACTTTGTTTAGCTCATTTTTTTCGATACAAAATTAATCTAACTAAGTCTGAAGTCTAATTCATATGCCAAATACCATACCTCTTTTTCCCCTCAAATGGTCTCCTACAGGGTTTAAGTACCTGGGAATCTTTGTGATCCCTAACTTTAATCAGATGCATAAAATTAATTTCACACCCTTGTTTGAGAAAATAAAACAGGATCTTGATCATTGGAACTCCCTTCCAGTTTCGTGGTTGGGTAGAATATCATCAATTAAGATGAATGTGCTGCCTAGGTTGCTTTATCCCATTCAGATGATTCCAGTTGTGTTTTCTAAAAGGGTCCTGAAAGATCTAAATGGATGGCTGAGCTCATTCATATGGAGCAAAAGACGGCCAAGGCTTAAGATGTCAGTTTTACGATTACCAGGATCTAAAGGGGGTTTAGATCTACCCAATATCAGAACATATCAGCTAAGTGCCCATTTAAGTCATATTTCTCATTGGATAACAAAAGATGCCTCCTCAGTGTGGTTAGTGTTAGCAGAGCATAACAAAGCATAATAATTATACATATTAACAGTTAGACATTGAAACACATGTATCTTAATATCCATTACAAGACTTATTGTTTCTTAAAAGTTAAAAAAAAAATGTAAGAAAATTGTGATAATCCTATTACTCTTAACACACTTAGAGCAATAATTTGGCACACTTAGCGGTTAATCAGGCGTTTAGAGGGTAGGTCCAAATTTACCTCTGTATTTTGCATAACCCAGATTTCCAACCAGGAATGAATGATGCTTGCTTCAGGCTTTGGTGTGACAAAGATGTTGCTAGGCTTCAAGATTTGTTTATTGATAAAAATGTAATGTCATTTCAACAAATTGTAGATAAATATGGGCTTTCAAAATCAGATTTTTACAAATTAGGCATTTTATACAGAAGAGTCTAAAGGATAATTTTGAAATAACTCCAGTTGAGAGATTGCTTTTTCAAAAATAATAATATACTATAGAATACCCTACATGTATAATTCACTCTAAGACAGACTTTTTCTTCCAGACCATTCGTCTCGGTTACGTATGGTAACCCTCGTTCCCTGAAGGAGGGAACGAAGACATACGTCGGACATCACCGACGAATTGGGATCCCTTTGGAAAACGCCACAGTTACTACCACTTCCAGCGCCCAGCGAAGAAGAGGTCCCTCAGACCCCGTCTGTTCCAGGCGGGAAAACTCACGCAGGGAGAGTCACACTGCTGTTCTGCAAGACCCACTCAGCAGACTATTGGATAACGCTGGGAAGCGTGCCCGGAGGGGCCACTGCGGAAGTCACATCATGCCCAGAGGAAGTTACCATGTGGAGAATACACATATGGACTGGCCTTGGGGTGGCCCCGGCCAAGCAGGTGGGGGAACAACACCGTACTGAGACGACAGAGGAGACTCTGCCAAGGGAAAGACACAAGCTCGCCGTAGGGAGCTGTACCGTGGAGAATACACATATGGGACCGCTGCTGGGGTCACAACATATGGAACCCAGCCTAACGCAAGTTCCACCACATCCGACTCAACAGGGTTCGCCGATCTATCCTTACGGGAACTCGACTGGAGCAAAATAAGCGCACGTATCCGTTCCATAGGGAAGAGAATGGCGCAGCAAGCCGACACTCAGAATGGGCACTTCGGTGTTACTGACTATGGGAAGTGAGCACACAGGAAGATACCGGCTCTACAAGGAGGCTATAGAATCTAGCGAACATGTTAGGTGTCGCCCAGCCCGCAGCTCTGCAAATATCTGTCAGCGAGGTGCCACGAGCCACCGCCCAGGAAGAAGCTACACTCCTAGTGGAGTGGGCTCTTAACCCGAGCGGGCAGGGAACATCTTGGGATTCATACACCAAGATGATGGCATCCACTATCCAGTGGGCCATCCTCTGCTTGGAGACAGCCTTTCCCTTCTGCTGTCCTCCGTAACAGACGAAGAGCTGCTCTGAGGTCCTGAAGATTTGTGTTCTGTCCACGTAAGTCTGCAGTGTGCAAACTGGACAGAGAAAAGCTAGGGCTGGGTCTGCCTCCTCCGAAGGCAGCGCTTGCAGGTTCACCACTTGGTCCCGGAAGGGAGTGGTGGGAACCTTGGGCACGTATCCGGGCCGGGGTCTCAGGATTATATGAGTTCTGAATTCCAGGCAGGATTCGTCGACCGAAAATGCCTGCAGGTCCCCTTCCCTCTTGATGGAGGCCAGTGCAGTCAGGAGTACTGTCTTCAGGGACAGAACTTTGAACTCAGCTGACTGCAAAGGCTCAAATGGCGCCCTCTGCAGTGCGGTTAGCACCGGAGTTAAGTCCCAAGAGGAGGGCAAGGCGGAATTAGTCTCTTCGCCCCCCCTCAGGAACCTGACGATCAGATCGTGCTTACCTGAGGACTTTCCATCTACCATGTCATGATTAGCGGCGATAGCGGCAACATAAACCTTAAGGGTGGAGGGAGACAGCCTTCGCTCCAACCCGTCTTGTAGGAAGGAAAGCACCGAACTGATCGAACATCTTCGGGGGTCTTCTCCGCGTGAAGAGCACCAATCGACGAACAGGTTCCACTTCAACTCGTCTCATAGCGGGCGCTCTAGCGGAAGTGATGGTGTCTACCACAGCCTGTTGTAGGCCACCTAGAACCTCCACGTCCCGTCCAGGGACCAGACATGGAGTTTCCAGAGGTCCGGACGTGGGTGCCAGAGGGTCCCAGGGGAGAGGGAGTCAGGAGGTCCTTCCTCAGAGGAATGGGCCAAGGAGATGCCGTCGCGAGGAGCATCAGTTCCGGGAACCAAGTCTGGTTGGGCCAATACGGAGCCACCACCAGGACCTGCTCCTCGTCCTCCCTGACCTTGCACAGGAATTGTGCAAGAAGGCTCACTGGGGGAAACGCATATTTGAGTAGGTCCCGGGGCCAGCTGTGTGCCAGAGCATCCGAGCCGAGGGACCCCTCGGTCAGGGAATAAAACAACTGGCAGTGGGTCGTGTCCGGGGTGGCAAACAGGTGTACCTGAGCGGTCCCGAAGCGACTCCAGATCAGCTGGACCACCTGGAGATGGAGTCTCCACTCTCCCGGGAGCACTTGCTGACGTGAGAGCTCGTCAGCTGCACGATTGAGCAGGCCCAGAATGTTAATGGCTCGAAGCGACCTCAGATGCTTCTGACTCCACAAGAGGAGATGGCGGGCGAGTTGTGACATGCGACGGGAGCGTAGACCACCCTGTTTGTTGATGTACGCAATGGCCGCAGTGCTGTCCGTACGGACCAGAACGTGCTTGCCTCTGAGCATCATTTTGAAGCAGCTGAGTGCAAGACGAACTGCTAACAACTCCAGGCAATTGATATGCCATTGCAGTTGAGGCCCCATCTACAGACCCGAAACTGCAAGCCCATTGTACGTGGCACCCCAGCCAGTGGATGAGGCATCCATGGAGACAACAGCATGCCTGGACACTTATTCTAGAGGCACTCCTGCCTGTAGAAATGAAGGGTCCAACCACTGGCTGAACTTTTGGCGGCACCTCGGCGTCACTTGGACACGGAGGGATCCGCTGTGCCACGCCCATCTCGGGACTCGGTCGTGTAGCCAGCGTTTAAGCGGTCTCATATGAAGCAACCCTAGCGGCGTTACTGCGGCTGCTGCTGCCATATGCCCCAGGAGCCTATGAAAATGTTTCAGTGGAACCGCTGTCCTGCCTCTGAACGAATTCAGGCAGTTCAACACTGACTGGACGCGCTCCTCTGTGAGGCGCGCTGTCATGGTGACCGAGTCTATCTCCATACCGAGAAAAGAGATCCTCTGTGTGGGACAGAGTTTGCTCTTCTCCCAGTTAACCCGAAGCCCCAACCGGCTGAGGTGACTGAGCACCATGTCCCTGTGTTCGCACAACTGCTCTTGCGACTGGGCAAGGATCAGCCAGTCGTCGAGGTAGTTGAGGATGTGAACGCCATGCTCTCTCATGGGAGCAATGGCCGCCTCCACGACTTTCGTGAAGACACGGGGCGACAGGGACAGCCTGAAGGGCAGGACTTTAGGACTGTGTAGGACTGTGATCTCCGCCTGGAGCACAGGAGCGCCCTCATTCGACACAGAGGTGATGTGAACGCCCCTGAACTTGGGGGGACGCCGGGCGAACTGAATCGCATAGCCGAGTCTGATGGTACAGATGAGCCAGCGAGACGGTTGGGAAGCCCTAGCCAGGCTCCCAGCGACCGTGCAAGCAGGACCAACGGCACCACAGACATACTCGCAGCGGGGCAGCGTAGCGGCATGCAGGGACCCGACTCGGACGGGGTTGTGGCGGCCCAAAGTGGGGTCTGAGTGTGCTGTGTAACACTTACCTGCTTCCGCTAAGGGGGTGTGCGAGTGTGGGAAGGCCGCTTGTGTGTGTCCCCACAGCCGGCACCCCCTGCTGGCGATTGGAGAGGCGCTTGAGGGTGACAAGGCATGTGAGCGTCGAACACCGCCAAGCGCGCTCTCTTGGCACCCAGAGATATTGGAAACTGCTCTTTTATTGACAATTTTGGTAACGCTGGTACTGGGACAGGAACAGAAAACAAACGACAACAAAGGATTTTCCCCCGGCCCTCCTCCGGGGGAAGGACTTTCCTCCATCTCTGGGTGGCCCGTCTCAGGGTCTCTTACGACGGCGCTTGCCACCTGGCTTGGCAGCGGCCTGAGCGGGCTGGACGGCCTTCCCACGGCCGGCTCCACGCCCTCGTGCTGGGCTGGGGCGGGAGCGGGGGAGACGGTAGGCGGACTCCTTGAAGACGAGCAGGCGGAGGCGCTGCTGCCAGCAGCGGGGTGGAACTTCGCAGTCAGACTGGAAAAGAACTTACAGGCCTTGTACGGGAGACGTGGGTCACCATGCCAGTTGGAGGCGGTCGCCGGACACAGGTGCATCACGACGGCCCGCTCAACTGGTGGGATCCCCACGTAACCTTGTGGCCAAAAAGATAGTAATACCACAACTTTTATCCCTGTGATGGGAAGTTACGGTGTTTTTAATTATATTAATCTTATATAAGATGTTTTTGTTTTGAAGGGGAATTCTACAAGGGGAATTCTAGTTTTCTGTAGTAAACAGGTTTTGGTTTGATAACCTTTGATACTTTTCTCTATAAAACTAGTGTGTTCGTTGTCTGTAGCCTTGAACAAGTTCTCGGAAAGTTTTGTGTTTTCACTGAAGGTTTGACAGCTGCAGATAACACCAACTAAGGAGTTGTTATTGTGTATTTATGTTATTGACTAAGAAGCCCTCACCCACTGAAATGAGGGGATCAAATAACATGCAGGGCTTCCATCTCTTCTGACTGTGTTTAGGTGTACGGGATAGAATATAAAGTTACAATACAAAAATTGTTATGCCTATGGAAAGCCCCCATAAAACTTTTCCCCTAAATGTGAAAGTGTGTATGACTGCTCAGTCTGAATGCTGGCATCCACTCACAACGGCTGCTGTGACCCTCTGAAAAAATTAAGATATTTTGATATATTCATCTAGCTAAAATATTGTGATTCACCCTTATGATAAGGTCTGTTTAAATGTCCTTAAACTCATCATTAGAATCTTATTTTATCACTTGCTCATAGAGATGAGGGGAGAACACACATAAAATGCCTCTGTGATGGAATGCTAAATCCAACACGTGGCCTGCAGATAGAACCCAAAATCAGAGTTATAAATCTTCTAAAACGATCATTTTTAAATTTGATCCCCCTGGAGGATATAGAGGATCGTAAGCCAACATCGCTATTTCAAATATGCACTGGTCATAGGTCATATCGATCCTCTGAGGATACCCATGGTCAAAGGTGCGACGTGAGATATATAAACAGTGTCAGCATTATTTCATCAGTGTCTAGTTTAAAGTTCATACCTGTTTCTCTGCTGCAGCTGATACAGTGTCGTGGGTTTTATGTTCGTCCATCGTACACAGCACACATATATACGTCTCATCGGTGCGGCAGAAAACCTCAAGGGGTTTATCATGTGTTTGGCAGATCATCTCCTGCAGTCGTCCAGTGGCATCGGTCAGATTGTGTCTCTTTCTTTTAAACAAACTCTCATGTTCTTCAAGATGATTCTGACAGTAAGAGTTCAGACACCCCAGACAGGACTTGACGGCTTTATGTTTTCTTTCAGTACAGGCGTCACACTGCACATCTCCAGCTCCAGCGTAACAGTCATCAGGAAGTTTTCTCTTCTTCAGTTTGTCCACCACATCAGTCAGAAGGGTGTTTTTAGCTAAAGCAGGTCTTGGACTGAAGGTCTGTTTGCACTGAGGGCATCTGTAGACTCTCTTCTGATCCTCCTGATCCCAGCACTCTGTAATACAGCTCTTACAGTAACTGTGTCCACAGGGAATGGTCACTGGATCCTTCAGGAGATCCAGACACACTGAACACAGGAACTCATCCTGAGAAATTCTGGCTTCTGCCATTTTACAGCTTAAATACAGAGACACAAACACACAACAGCTCCACTTCACTTCAGTTTCTCTTTCTCTGAACTGAAGAGTTTCCTGTTTCCTGCTTCTGTGTTTGAGTGACGTCACATGTGCAAAACTGCAAATCTTTGCTATCACACGTTTGTTTTCTACAATAGTTGCCAGTGAGAAAGTTATTATATCTGATGCCCCCCGAGCAGGTTTATTTCTTATAAACATTTCTATATTTAACATTTATAAAACCGAATGTGGCGGGAAAGAATTGTAAAAAAGAAACTCTAAAATATAGCTGACTATGCCACCCTGATGACCAGGGAAATATTAATACTTATTAGTTAAGCACATACAAAAAGGAGATCGTGGAACGCTGGAGAATAGGAATCTTCGCAGGAATGTCTTCACTTGGTAAGTAGCGTAGAGAGCGTCAGTCTTGTATCTGCTTGGGAGAACAGACAATGAGTGTGACTGATGTGTGTGCTTAAGTAGTCCATGCTGATAAGTGACAGGTGCAGGTGTTTAGTATTCGGGTGACAAAGATCGTTGTGAGGGAGTGACGGTGGAACCTGGTGTATCTGTAACAAAAAAAAAATAAAGGCTTTATAAGTGCAAAGGCTTTAAAGTGCAGTTCATTATTAGTTCATGTAAATCAAAGTAGTTAACTAATGTTAACTAATAAACCTAATAAAGTGTTACTGTCCCCCCCCCCGCCCAACCCCTGAAGGCCGCTGTGTAATGCACACCCTGACTAAGACACATTAGGGGAAGCGTTTTAATAATCCTATGAATGCATATAAAAAAGTGCATAATCGAATCGAATTAATCAAATTTTAATGTGAATCATCTCGAATCGAATCGTTCTGAATTGTCAAAAATCATTCTTGAATCAAATCGAAAACCTATGAATCGTGAATCGAATCAATTCGCTTCCTAACCAAAGATTCACAGCCCTACGAGCAACAAATACCTGAAAGCGGAAGGGAGGCAAAAACCGGAACGGGCAGTGACGCACAAACGCTGCTCTGACACATGAGCAGTGCCTTAAAGTTCCTGTTTATATACCCACTAAACGCTATGTGATTGGACGACTCGCTCACACACGTTAGAGAAAAACAAAACTCTCAGTCACATACCTGACTCAAAGGCTCATTCATTATGCAGCTCGTTAAGTGGTTCTTTTGTCCTCACAGCATTATTCATGATCCTTCACTCTTCTTCACATTTGGGCTTTGTAAACAAAAAAGTGTCTTTTAAATCAATATATTGTTTTATGTGAATGAGCAGACACAATGGTTTGTACATAATATTGAAGGAAAAACTCTAGCCAACAACACCCATTAGTCAAAAGTCTTGTGGACATTTTTTTTGACCGTATTAGTTTTTTGTTTTTTCAATAACTACACATATACGTTATTCTCTCAAGAAGACAACCATGTACATACATGTTGCTCACATTTTATGGTAGCCAAGTTTGTGCTGAATACAGTGTAATTACACTTTTGCCAATAATGTGTTTATAAGTGTCACAATTTGTCCTGTGTGAGTGCCCATGAGAACCACCTGAGGGCACTCCACTCCAGACTGTCACTCCATCAAGGACTACATCACCCATAATCCTTTGCCCGGACGCTTCAACACCCATTGATTACATCCACCTGCACCCCATTTCCTAGTTAGCTCACCCTATATAAGCCTGTTCATTCTGTCAGTCATTGCCAAGTCTTGTTTGTTGTATTACTGCATTTCTGAGCGTTTTCCCTGGTTTCTTGTCTTGGTTTTGGATTTCTTGCCTGTTCTGTGGATTACCCGTTTGCCTGTCTCTCTTGCCTTGTTTGCCTTATTGGACTGATTACATGTTATGACCCCTTGCCTGTTTGTTGACTACGAGTGTGGATTACCCTTACAAATAAAGCTGCATTTGGATTCTCAACCTCTGTCTCGGAGCAGTACGTTACAATAAGCAACTGAAAAAAGCACAAATGTCAGAGCGTGTCAAAACTTCTAAAGGACCCAAAAACTGTGCAGACCCGTAGGGGTTAATTCAGACATAAAACTCTTTCCCACAGTCTACACGTACAGATGTCATGTGTTGGTGGCTGTAAAAGTTGAATATCACTTTAACTTCTCAATTAGAAGGTCTGTTGTCAGTGCTGGGTGTTTGAATGGAATACTGAAGCCCAGCAGAAGCGTAAATGAGACAATATATTGATAATAATCTCAGTTGTGTATGTTTCAATTATCAAGTTTTTCCGGAGTGGACTCCCGACTCCCACTGTAGGAGTTGATGAAATCAACTACTCAACTTAATTTCATTTACACATAAACAGGGTCAGGAATAATACAAGATTGCAGTTATTACACACTTAATTCATTCATTTCCCCCGACACAAAGCCTTAAAATACCCTTTGTCACAAATGGCTGCAGAAAATGAGGAAGCAGGATCCAAATGCAGTCGTACTTTATTTAAATAAACTCAAAACGTCACAAATACCAAATCATAGAGACAGGAACAATTCTCAGGAACAGAACAACCAACATCACACAACGATAAGAACTGACAATAACATGACTGAACACAGGGTTTAAATACACAGGCAAACAGATAATGGGAACAAGACACAGCTCACAAGACTAATGAGACACACCTGAGCCGAAACTCAAATCAACATGAAAAACTACAAAGAACTACAATATAAAGCACAGGAAACACTTCAACAAAAGTCCAAGGACAGACACAGAGCATGTGACACCCTTATTAAAACAGTGATGGTCCAAATTAGACCAATTTGGTGATGACATTACCTTGACCTGTCAAGGTCGTTACCTAGCTGTTGCTGATATCTTATTTTACAGTAAAAAATCACAGGAAACAGCCGTGGTCGAATATTTTGTCAGAATTAAATAAACGAGAAAGAAGGTATTCCTTCATGAATTCATCTAAATATATTTGTCAGGGGATGGCGCTAAAAACACATGATCATTGTCTTAAAAAACTGTTTGGGGTTGGTCACGTGACCCGGAGCAAGATGGACGCTTGAGACTCCGCTCCTTGCCAAACCACGGCTTTAAAGTATTTTTTCTCCAGACAAACGTCATTTAATTAGTTAATTTTCATCTCAAGTATGCCTAAACCTCCTCGTGACAAAGATTTCCCTATTTTTTCGACTCCCGGCCCGTCCACCGGGAGGAAAAAAGCTTCGACTCAACCGACCGCGTGCCCCACTACTGAAGATCAGCATGGTGAAACTAGCACCCCTGAGCTTACCGGCACGGTAACCATGGTTCAGATTTTGACTGAAATCAAATCTGTAGCCTCACGTGTCAATAACATGGATGAATCTGTCGAAGCTCGTTTGGTTACGATAGACAGTACTCTGGGTGATATAAAAACATCCATTGCTTCGGTCGAGCTATCTCTCTCTAATTTATCCAACCGGACAACAGATTTGGAAAGGCGAATGGACGAAGCCGAAACTCGGATCTCAACTACTGAGGATAGTCGCGATAACCACGAAGCCCAAATATCAGCTATGCAAAAGACAGTGGATATGTTACAGCTGAAGGTTGACGACCTGGAGAACCGTGGACGTCGGAAGAATTTAAAGATTGTCAATCTCCCGGAGAAAGCAGAGGGTTCCACTTCACTCGCGGACTTTCTCCAAACGTCCATTCCAACTTTAGTCGGCCTACCTGCTGACTTTCCTCTTCTGGAGATTGAACGTGCCCACCGCGCTCTGGTACCTAGTCCGGACGCAAGCAAGCCGCCAAGAAGCATTCTAGTGCGTTTTCTCCGTTACTCTCAGAAAGAAGCGGTTCTCCGAGCAGCTTTGAAGAAGCGTGACATCCTCTACAACGGATCTAAATTGAGGTTCTATTCTGACCTCTCGGCGGAGGTCCTGCGCAAACGTCGTGAGTTTGACTCCGTGGGGAAACTGATGGCCCGTCGCAATATGTATCGAGGCTTTGCTTATCCCGCGCGGCTTCGATGTCTTTACAACGGGCAAATTCGTCTTTTTGATACCCCTGAATCAGCTGCTGCCTTTTTGGAAACTCTTACTTGAGGTATTTTTGTTCTTACTCTCGTTTGCTGGAGGAATACTGACATGATTTACAGCGAGTCCCTGTATATTTTATTTTTATTTTAACTATTTAACGAAGCTAATCTTATTGATAATGTCATTATCATTTACCTATTTGTACCCACTTTGAATGCGTATTTTTCTTCTTTCTTTTTCTCTGATTTATAGCTGTTTCAAAGTGATATTTACATGAGGTTTGATTTAATTTTAAGATAGCTTCCCACTTATAACAGTTACTATTTTGTTTCAAAAGGGACTCTCTTTTCCCCGTTGGGTTTTATTCGTTTTTTCTGGTTTGGCCGTTGTCTCTGGTGACTGAACTGTTACTGTGGTCTCTAAATTGAATTTGTATTTGTATTGGATTATCACGCTCGTTGACTTCATTTTGGGGGGTGTAACTCTGTCGTTTGGGGACAGAGTTGGGGTGGGTATGCGCTGCAAGGTGTTTCTTTATGTTTTATGTGTTTACTGTAAGCCAACTCTCTGCCGTCTTTGCCAAAAAACTTTTTTATCTACGCGATTAGTCAGCGCCCTTTATGGCTGGTTCACTTAAACTTATCACTTGGAATGTTCAAGGGATTGGACATGTAATTAAAAGGAAAAAACTTTTAACTCATCTGAAAAAACAAAAACCCGACATAGTATTGCTTCAGGAAACAAAATTATCTGACGCTGAACATTCAAAGCTGGGGAAAGACTGGGTTGGTCAAGTTTACTTTTCCTCCTATTCACAGAACAAAAGAGGTGTGGCCATTCTTATTAATAAAAATCTACCCTTTATTTTAGAACACAAAGAATCTGATCCTGAAGGGAGATTTATTTTGATAACAGGATCAATCTTCAAACACCATGTAGCAATCCTTAATGTTTATGCTCCAAATTATGATTCCCCTAACTTTATATCTCAGATGATCTTACTGTTCACTTACCACTGTAAAGGCTTAGGTTTTCTAGCCGGAGACTTTAATTGTATAATGAATGCTTCCCTAGATAAATCTTCATCTGCAAATGTATCAAACCCTAAATCATCTAAGGTGCTTAATAATTTATGTTCAGATTCTGCCTTGGTGGACGTATGGCGTCATTTGAATCCTAAAGTGAGAGATTATACATTTTATTCTCACCCCCACAATTCATATTCCAGGCTTGATTATTTCTTTCTTCCTAATCAATATCTGCATGCAGTTCAGACATGCTTTATTGATTCTATCGTCTTATCAGATCATGCAGCTGTAAGTTTGCAAATTGATCCTTCTTTCAGTATCCCTAGATCTTCAAATTGGAGATTCAATACATCTCTTTTAAACAGCGACCCTTTTTCATCTTTTGTTTCAGATAGATTGTCTCAATTTTGGCTCGACAACAGAGATTCTCCAGTGTCTTCTGCCATGATTTGGGATGCAGCTAAAGCCACTCTACGCGGCCATCTTATTTCTTACACTTCTCATCTTAAAAAAGTCAAAGATAGCAATAGGAAAAATCTTGAAAAGGAAGTAACCAGATTGGAACAAACACATAAGCAATTCCCTACAGTTTCAAACTTAAAAGCTTTGGTAAATGCAAGAACTAAGCTAAATATGGATCACACCTCCCATACTCAGAAGCTTCTGCTCTTTACTAAACAAAAATATTATGAATTTGGCAATAAATCCAGCCGGTTACTGGCATACCAACTAAAGAATCAAAATAATGACCGGTCAATTAATATGATACAAAATATAAATGGTGCCACCTCGAGAGATCCTTTAGCCATAAACAATACTTTCAAGGAATTCTATAAATCTCTATACAGTTCTGAATCAATAGCGACGGACTCTGACATTGCTGCCTTTTTAAGTAATATTACATTACCGTTATGCTCTGAGGAAGATCGTTTTAATTTAAGTGCTCCGTTTTCAGTAGAGGAAGTTTGGGCAGCAATTCAGTCCATGCCGACTGGGAAATGCCCCGGTCCAGATGGTTTCCCATTGGAATTTTTAAAAAAATTCTGGCCTAATATCCACCCGATTTTTATGCCTGCGATCAATGGTATCTGGAAAGGTGAAATCCCCCCATCATGGAGACACGCTTCAATTAGTTTACTCCTAAAAAAAGATAAAAATCCCTTAGAATGCTCTTCTTACAGGCCTATCAGTCTTCTTAATGTGGACTATAAGATAGTGGCAAAAGCTTTGGCTCGTAGACTGGAATCTATTCTTCCTAAGGTGATAAATCCCGATCAAGCAGGCTTCGTAAAATCCAGGCATGGTTCGGATAATGTACGTCGTGCTCTTAATGCTATACATTATTTTCATACTCAGAAAAAGACATCAATGATATTATCTTTGGATGCCGAAAAGGCTTTTGACCGCGTAGAGTGGCCCTTCTTATTTTTGGTTTTGGAAAAATTTGGTTTAAGTTCTAATTTTATTAATGTTATTAAATATCTTTACACAGATTCTATTGCCTCCGTCAGTACAAACGGGTTGATGTCTGAAGGTTTTCCAGTTCGTAGAGGTTGCAGACAGGGATGTCCCCTATCACCCTTATTGTTTACATTATTTATTGAACCTCTGGCAGAGTCTATCAGAACTAATCCTGAGATATCCGGAATTATAATTAATGGGAAAAAACACGTCATCTCTCTATACGCAGATGACATTCTTTTATATTTAGAGAATTTACAGACCTCCTCCTCCGCTGTTCTGAATTCCTTAGCTTTGTTCAGTACTGTGTCGGGTTATAAAGTTAATATCGAAAAATCTGTTTCTATGTCTTTCAATCACTCGCATAATTCTCCAATACAATTTCCTTTTGAGGTGTCTAAAAAAGGTTTTAAATATTTGGGCATTCATCTCACTCCTGACTTGAATAACCTGTTTGAAACAAATTACTCTCCTTTAATTCAAAAAGTTAAAAAAGATTTAGAAAAGTGGACCTCTTTGCCAATCTCCCTTCTTGGGAGAGTTAACGTCATTAAAATGAACATACTTCCTCGACTAAACTATCTTTTCCAAAATCTTCCATGTTACTTAGCTACATCGTTCTTTAAATCTTTGAACTCTTACATATCTCGTTTTATCTGGAATAATAAGCAGCAGAGAGTTGGTCTTTCTAAACTTTGTAAACCAAAGGAACTTGGGGGTCTGTCCTTACCCAATTTCCAGCTTTATTATTGGGCTGCTCAAATCAAAATGATAACAAGCTGGGTTATGAATAGGCAGGACTCTCTGTGGATTGATTTTGAATCTTCTTTTTGCCATCCAAGAAGATTAGATTCCCTCTGGTTTATTAATAATATATCCAAGATAAATTCTCTTTCTGACAATTTGATTGTTTATAACACATTACTGGTCTGGAATGATGTGAAAAAACATTTGAATATCCCCCAAAATATATCCATTCACTCCCCTCTGGCTCTGAATCCAGACTTTCCTATTCAGATTAGGAGCATTGGACTGCTGGACTGGAGTTTAAAAGGTTTGTCTGATTTCTCAGGATTGTTTAATTCCGAAACTTTGAGATCATTTGAACAAATTAGAATAGAGTTTGATATTCCCTCCGAAGACTTTTTTAAATATCTTCAAATTCTGCATTTTATAGAGTCGCTTTTAAAGCAAAACACATTTCGTTTCAAACTATCTGAACTGGAAGAAACCATACTGTCAGTCAATTCTTTCAAAGGTCTTATTTCCAAATTTTATGCTTTACTAGTTTACTCTGACTCTTCAGTTTATGACTCTCTGAAACCATTGTGGGAACGGGACCTAGGAGTTCTGTTTAATTCCAATGACTGGATCAAGATCTGTGATGGTATTTTTCCAAAATGCACCTCGATTTCCATACATGAACTGTTTGGAACGTCACATTAAAGATATTAAAAATAAATACAAACTACACACAATAATGTAGACTCGTTGATGTGTTTATTCATGACGTGAGATTTATGGTTAGTTTAATGATTATGAACACAAATAGGTAAACCATGGGAAACCAAATTTATATTTATTGCATTAATATAACATCAATTAAACTAAAGCTGGCACAGAGTCATGTATAATCACAAACTAAAGTCGCTATGACTGTTATCTATTTCTACAGTAAACTACATGTAGGATAAATGTGTGTGACAGTTGTTTGTACTCCAGCTCTCTGACACACGGTGTAATACGGCAGTGTCTGAATTCCTTCAGTCCTTATAGTGCACTCGACTGCCATGCACTATATAGGGATCAGAGAATCAGTGAACGAGTGAGAGAGTTCAGACACAGAGTCAGAGCCCGACTCTACGGCTATTCATAGTCCAGGAATCCACTCTTTTATAGTCGACTCCCCATCATCACTATCTGACCAGCATAAATACAATAAGTGTGTTTATTCTACTCTGACTGATTCACAACAACATCCCATAAAACCCTGAAACTATCTCTTATTCATGAAGGCAAACATGCCACATTCTGTGAAACCCCACAATCAGAAGATTAAACTACAGTAACAAGGAAATAATATAAAATATAAAAAACATAAAATTACATGAATAATAATAAAATGAATAAATGATTAAATGATAAATGGTATAAATCAAATGACAAATATAAACATGACTAATGATTATAAATGATTGATTATAATATAAAATAAAATAAAATAAAGCACAACACAGATGTATGGTTGAAGTAACACACACACACGCACGCACGCACGCACGCACGCACGCACGCACGCACGCACACACACACACACACACACACAGGTTTCTATTAGAATCATTAGATCCTTCATTTACACAGGAATTGATCAACAAACGGTGTGATTGATTCATTCTCTTCAGTCTGAGTCTTAACTCCCTCGACATTGACGTTCTGTTCCTGTATTTCTTTCACTGTTCTTTAAACTCTGCAAATTCACTCTCCACATGTCTTTTGAGATCATCTTTGGATGTCTTAAATTAAGTTTTGAGTTGAAAGTCTTGGATTTGCTGGTATCATCCAGACATATTTGCAGTGAGTCTTCTTCTGTCTCATATTTGCTCTCTCTTCACTGTTAGTTTCCCTGCCTGTTTGTTCTTTGTTTTATCTTGCTTTTCGCCTTGTTTCCCTCACTCATCCTTTAATATTCTCTGACTTTATTTTTATCTCGTTTAGTGGGAGCTCATCATTTACTCCAGTGGTTCTCAACTCCAGTGCTGGGGACCCACTGCTCTGCACATTTTGTATGGCTACCTTATTTAAGGCACCTGATTCTGATCATCAGCTCGTTAGGAGAGAGCTCCATGAACTGAACTGAGTGTGTCAGATAAGAGAGACACTAGCTGTGTCCCAATTCAAGGGCTGCGTCCTTTGAAGGCCGTGTCCTTTGAAGTGCGCGGCCGACGCAGCCTTCAAAGGACGCACCGAGACTCGTTTACAGTGGAAGGTATAGCGGATTGCGTCACCGCAGCGCGACGAAGGCCGTCCCAATTCGTAGGTCCTTCGAAGGCTCCTTCAAAATATGGCCTGCAAATGCGTCCTTCTTTTCCCATGAAATGAAGGATAGTTGGATGGATGCTTCGCAGCCTTGCCTAACCCAGAATTCATTGCGCGCCGCGACGTCAGATTTTTGAAGAGAAATTGCCAGATTACACTTTTAAATGCAAGTATTGGGTTTCAATTTACTCCAGTAATCTAATGTATCTACTGATAAAAATAAAACGTTGACTAATATGTTACCAACATATGATTTTATATAGTTTATACTCTTTATTATGCACATAAATGGGCCGAGGTAAACATCTTTAGCTGTTTTGTTTTTAGGCAGTTGAATATAACTTTAAAGTCCAGTATAAATGTTCATTTCAGTTCTCTTCAACGGCAGCTGTCAACAGTTGCTAAATATTACAAATAATGTAACGAAATACATTTACTCTGTATTTGAGTATAATTGTGAAGTACCTCAGATTTTTATTCAACTTCATCTCAGAGGCAAATATTGTGGTTTTATGAAAAATTGAATTTTAACACATGGATATTACATTTTGATATTAGTTATCGTTTAAAAAAGAATCTAAAAATAAAATACACTAGAAATATGTCTTATAGATCAGGGATAGGCACCGTTGGTCTTGGAGGACCACTGTCCTGCAGAGTTCAGCTCATAGAACAGTTATGCATGTTAAAATATTTTGTTGTTTGCTTTGAGGATGTGAGTTAATTTAATTTATTCTTCCCTCTTTCTGAAAACATCTTAGCGACATGGCAGCCGTCGAATAAGTCAGCACTGCAAACCTGTTGGTAGACAGTGGAAATATGCCCTGATCCAGATGATGTCCCGCTGACAGAGGATTCACCAGGGTCAATAAAGCCCAGCTCAATAAAAGACTACATAAAAACATTTTCTTCCATCTGTTTTATGTACTGTTAATTTTAAAATGTATTTAGTTTTTCTAATCTTAAACATAACTTATGTAAATAGTTGTAAAAAGTACTGTAAATAAAAATGTATAGAACAATTTATTTTTTCATTTACAAATTAATTGACATGACAAAAATAAATGTACAGAATTATTTATTTTATTAACAAATTATAACTTGCATAACAAAAATAATGTGTAGAACGGTAATATTTCATTTACACATTTTAATTTACAAAACCAAAATTTTAGTTCTCAACTATCTCTCAAGAAGAGAAAACAATCAATCCATTCTCTCCCTGCTCTCCTCTGTCTCTCGCTGAAACTTCCTGTCCTCCCTCAGTATCTCCATCAGCTCATCCTCTCGGTCTCGTCTCCTCTTGGTCATCCACTGCTGAACTTGGCCCTGGTGTGTCCTCAGGGATGGAGGCAATGAGGACAGTGGGGATTGTCCCAACACCTCATTCATGAAGACAAACCATGGCCAAGTTCCCCACTCCCTCACCTGTCCCAGGACACTTTCAATACTAAGGCAGAGAAAACAAATATGTCTGTCAACAACAAACAAAACAGCACAATACATTTCAGTAAAGATGTGTCTATTAACTTGCATACTTTTTATTTATTTTTTAAGTTGTAATAAGTTTACTTTTTTTACCTGCAAGGCAGGGGTGCAATCTTAAGAAAAATTAAAAATATGATGCATCAGTAGCCTACAAACATACAAAATACTCCAGAAATCATATTTATAGATACTCAAATTCTATATTCTCGATTTTTCCGGCCTGGTAAATAAATACTAATTTGCTGCCTCATTTTAATAAAGCTGCTAAAAGTAACTTGATCCATAACAAAACGAAATATTACATCAGATCACCTAACGAATAAAGCTGTGCCGTGGTAACACAGAAATAAAGACCACCGGCTTTTAAAACGTTTCGTTGGTTATTTTAGTAAATTAAAACACAACAGGCTACTTACATGTATAAGTGTTCCTCGGCCGCGGGATGGGCAGAGGAATACACTGCGAAGGATCCACTTGTTCTGGTTGGTTCTATCCTTCGCGGCAAGGGAGAAAGACGGTGGGTAGGGTTGCCAGGTCTCTGCAACAAAAGTAGTCCAAAACTCCCAATGCGATTTTCTCCATCGAGCGGCCGAATTCTCCACTGCAGTTGTACGTTTGGGGGTGTTGGAGCGGCGAAATCGTACTTATGGGGTAGAAACAAACCCGCGGAAATAATTTTTCACCCGCGGCAACAACTTAAAAGTGGTCTAATTCGGCTGAAAAAACGGGGACTTGGCAACAGGGACGGCAGGCTGCATTTGAAGGCTCCTTCGAATTGAGACAGCCTTCGTCGCGCTGCGGTGACGCAATCGGCCTTCAAATGCGGCCTTTGAACGATGCAGCCCCCGAATTGGGACACAGCTACAAAATCTGCAGAGCAGTGGGTCCCCAGGACTGGAGTTGAGAACCACTGGTTTACTCAATCAATGCGGCTCATTCATCAACACATTTTCACTGATGATGCACGTGTAAGCCTAAACCCAGGATAGAGCGGTTTAGTGAATGTGGTCTGGATTGTGTGGATGAGGCTCATTGTGTCTCCAGAGACGCTGTAGAAGGACAGAGTTCCTGCACTGGGATCCACATACACTCCTACTCTATTGCTGATGACGGACTCTACAGGGAGATCAGTCTTTATGCTATTGTGTGTGAATGAGCAACTGATGGGAGAGCAGAGCAAATTCCAGGACTGATCATTAGCTCCAAACAAACAATCTTTACCCCGTCCCTTCCTGCTGATGCTCTTATATGACACTGATATAAACACACCTTCACATCCACTCCACTCAATCTCCCAGTAACTGCGTCCACACACACTCTCTCCACACAACACCTGACGATGCACATCAAATCTGTCTGGATGATCCGGATACGACTGAGGATCTGTTCGAGTGTATTTAACTATTCCCTCAGACAGAAAGAGGCGTTCATTCACTGTGTTCATATCCAGATTTAGCTTATGGGAATCTGATGGAGAGAAAACATATCAGAATCAGGCATTATGAATCTGATCTTTTAATGTACACTGTAAAAAGATTTTTACTGCTTGTTAAATTTACTTAATTAAAATGAGTTAAAACCACACAATTACTAAATATTTTGTTTAATTTTAATGTGTAAAATCCACTTAAATATGTAAAACTGAAGTTTACTTAATCCATTTGGACTATCTGAATAATTAGTGTTGAATAAAGTGAAACTGCAGTGTATTTTTAGTTCCCAGCATGCTTTGCACAGGTCTGGATCAGGAGAGTAAATTTTGAAATTAACCCCTAGGAGTCTGAGCTGTTTTGGGGCCCTTTAGAAGTTTTGACATGCTCTGACATTTGTGTTTTTTTCAGTTGCGTATAAACACATTAATGGCAAAAGTGTAATTACACTGTATTCAGCACAAATTGGGCTACCATAATATGAGAGCAACATGTATGTATGTCACAGGGTGTTTTGGTGTTGGTTCATGTTTCATGTTTTTAGTTTATCATGTTTTCTGAGTGTGTCATGTTCACTGTCTTGTTTCCTGGTCTTGTCATGTGATTCCCAGGCCCTCAGTTCTGTCATTGGTTCATTGTTTAATCACTGTTCACAGGTGTCACTTGTCTAGTCATTAGTCTCTGTGTATTTAGCCCTCATGTTTGCTGTGTGTCCTGGTCTGATATTGAGGTTGTTACCACTGTTGGTGAGTTTTGTTTTAGCCATGCTATGTGAGCCATGTCTTTGTTTATAGTTTATGCCAATTCATGCCAAGTCTTTGTTTTACATTTTGAATTTTGATTAAACTGCACTTGGGTTCAGTAACTTGCCTCCAGTGGATTTATTACAATGTACATGCTTATATTTTTGAGAGAAAAATGTTAATGCATGAATTTTGAGAAAAAAATAAAAATAAATTAAGGCCTCAAAACAGACAATAGATATGTGTCCACAATACTTTTGACTAATGGGTGTATTTGCCTAGAGTTTTTGCTTCAAACTGGTGTGAGAATCATTGAGCCTACTCATTCACATAAAACAATACACTGATTTAAAATTTGTAAGACAGTTTTTCTTCACAAAGCCAGTATGTGAGGAGGCGTGATATCTAATGAATAATGATGGATATCACCTGAGAGGACAGAAGAACATAATAGTCTGCATAATGACCTGCATAATGAATGAACTTAATTCAGGTGTGTGACTGAGAGCAACAGGACAAAGGACATATATTATATATTGTACTTGGTAAATGGACTGCATTTATATAGCGCTTTCAAGAGACCCATGGCCATCCAAAGCGCTTTACATCTTGCCTCACATTCACCCATTCATACACCGACGGCGGTGTCAGCCATGCAAGGCTCCATCCAGCTCGTCAGGAGCAGCTGGGGTTAGGTGTCTTGCTCATGGACACCTCGACACTTGGTCAGGTGGAACCGGGGATTGACCCACCAACCTTCCGGTTTGTAGACAACTTACATGAACCACTGCGCCCCTACTTATCTAGTAAATGCATCTTGATTTAAGAATGTTTAAATATTTAGACTAGAAACAAGACTAAAATTACTAAGAGCATTTTTTACTATTTTTATGTTTTTAAAAGTAGTCTCATGTAAAAAAACAATATTAAATCATTAAAATTAAGATACAATTTATACAAAACGAAATTCAAAGTAAAGAAAGCAATTCACTTTCTACAAAACATCTCGGTTACGACTGTAACCGTAGTTCCCATTCAGTCGGTCACGTTCGACGTACGTCGGACGTACCGACGAATTGGGATCACTTCTGGGAGCCCCTATCAGCTTCGAGCTATCTAGAACCGGCCAATGAACAATTGGCGTGCGAGATTTGCATCTCGCGCTCCGCCCCGCGCCGCGGGTATAAACAGGAAGCGAGAGCGAATGCACGCTGTCATTCACTTCGGAGCCACACAGGCGTATGAAGGACTCACTCTCTTCATTCAAGACGAGTATTTTTCGCTGCTATCAGCAAGACTGTCTACAGACACCGGAAAGCCAGAGGAGGACGCGTGTTGGAGAAACGGCACCTTTCAGTGGGATCGCGCTGAACTCATCGAGCTGCCTCTGAGTGCAGAAAAACTGCTGTTATCACAGCAACCTGTTGGTCTGGGTAGAGCGTTTTCCTGCTGAGTACAGGCACGGGCTGCACTAACAATCCCGTGCGCTGTCGCGTTTCCCCCTGAGTGCTTCAGCACAGAGCGTTTTCCTCACAAAAGAGCTTCACGGGTGACGTGCCGTCTTTTTCAAGATGTCTTACCACTCGTGCGTTTCTGGATGCGGTTGTTTCCTGTCCTGACGGCCACGATCCATCTCGCATAAACATGTTGAGACTGTGTCGTGGGTGATCCATGTTCTCCCAGGGGAACGGGATCACGTCGACGCGCTGGTCATCTCACCTTCCGCGTGAGGGTTTGAGTGTTCAGCGCGCCGTGTGCCGTCTGGCTGCCGGGTGACAGCGCGGGTTGCCACGGCAACTCTGTGCGCGTCACTCGGCGCCTCCGATGCGCGGTCGAGACTATGATGCCTCAAACGGGGTTGAGTCCCTTCGCTTATACCCCGATCTAGTCTCTTTTCTGGTGCACCAGAGGGGGGACTATTTTGGCTGATAAGCCTGGGTGGCCTGAGGATTACAGTGAGGCTTCCCCGCCGCGTACATCTCTGTGGGCCCCTCACTCCTCTATCGCATCGCAAGCATGTTGAGACTGTGTTCGTGGGTGGTCTATGCTCTCTCACGAGAGCATGGCCACGTCGGCGCGCTGTTTGTCTTGCCTTTTTCATAGGGGCTTGAGTGTTCAGCGCGCCGTGTGCCGTCTCACGGCCACGCCCACTGTCTCACGTGTCTGCTGGTAGCTTACAGATGGGATTGCTGGTTCTTGAAAGGGGACCTAGCATTTCATTTGGGTCTCTAGCAGAGGACAGATGTCAATCGCTGCATCGGAGAGAGGGCTGTTATGTGTTGAAAATGAAGATGATGCTGAGATTCCCACCGTAATAGTGGGCGCTCGTGCTGAATCAGATTCATACTTGACAGCCATGCTTTCCCGGATGGCTGAGGCATAGTGCAACGCGTAAATCGCCTTGCCTGCCCCTTGCCTTTTTTCGGATGTGCATTGGAAGGCTTTGGCATTGTGGAACTATTGGTGCCAAAATATGGAACACCAATAGGGCCATAATCTGTATAAAGTTTTCCTCTCTCTCACTACCCTCATCGGTGGGGTGGCAGTGCCACTGGCAGGCCACCTCCGCCCTGCTTAGTGCACAAGGGTAGTTCTGAGCTGAGGTTGAGCTGCGCACAGCGCTGGCCCTTGGCTAGACGATGTCCACCCTGGTCCAGAAGCACAATTGACCCGGATTTGGTCTGGAACTGTTCTTCCCCGGAGGAGGGCCGGGTGGAAAACCATTAGTAATTCTGTTCCGCCACTGATGTTAAAAACAGCCAGTGGTACCAAAAAAAAAAAAAAAAAAGAGCAGTTCCAATACCTCTGGGTCTCGGGAGTTCAGGAATGGCAGCGTGTGACGCTACAGAGCCTCGCCGCTTTCATTCCCCTCCCCACAAGAGGGCGAGAATGGCAGTGTGTGTGACGCTACAAAGCCTCGCCACTCTCATTCCCCTCTTCTCAGCGGTGCGTGGACAACAGTGCGCGACGCTATGCCTCGCCACTCTTGTTCCCCGCTGAGGAAGGAGGTGAGGCAGACCGTGTGCAACGCCACAAAGCCTTGCCACGCTCAGCCCCTCCTTCATTTGGGAGCGCGCTTGGCGGTGGTCGACGCTCCCATGCCTCGCCACCCTCAGACGCCTCTCCCTTCGCCAGCAGGGGGCGCCGGCTGTGGGAACGCATTCAAGCGGCCTCCCCACACTCGCACGCCCCCTCCGCGGACGCAGGTAAGTGTTGCACAGCACACTCAGATCCCACTTCGGGCCGCTCCATGCCGTCCGAGTCGGATCCCTGCATTCCGTGTCGCTGCCCCGCTGCGGGTACGTCTGTGGTTAATCCCCTTGCTCGGTGTCTGGAAGCCTGGCTAGAGCTTCCCAGCCCGTCTAGGGGCCGTACCATCAGACTCGGCTATGCGATTCAGTTCGCCAGGCGTCCCCCTAAGTTTGGGGGCGTTCACTTCCCAGTAGCGAAGGAGAACGCCCCCGTGCTCCGGGCGGAGATCGCAGTCCTACTGGCGAAGGACGCGATGGAGCCGGTCCCTCCAGCCGATATGAGGTCTGGGTTCTACAGCCCGTACTTCATTGTACCCAAGAAAGGCGGCGGGTTATGGCCGGTCTTGGACCTGCGATTCTTGAACCGGTCCCTTCACAGGCTGCCGTTCAGAATACTAACGCAGTAGCACATCTTCAGGTGCGTCCGTCCCCAAGATTGGTTTGCAGCGATCGACCTGAAGGACGCGTACTTTCATTCTCGTTTCCCCTCGACCGGCCCTTTCTGCGCTTCGCGTTCGAGGGACGGGTATGTCAGTACCGCGTCTTACCCTTCGGCCTGTCCCTCTCGCCCCGCGTCTTTACGAAGGTTGCGGAGGCGGCCATTGCTCCCATGAGAGAGCATGGTGTTCGCATCCTCAACTACCTCGACGACTGGCTGATTCTTGCCCAGTCGCGAGGGCAGTTGTGCGAACACAGGGACAAGGTGCTCAGTCACCTCAGCCAGTTGGGACTTCGGGTCAACTGGGAGAAGAGCAAACTCTGCCCCACGCAGAGGATCTCTTTTCTCGGAATGGAGATAGACTCGGTCGCCATGACTGCGCGCCTCACCGAGGAGCGCGTCCAGTCGGTGTTGAACTGCCTGAATTCGTTCAAAGGCAGGACAGCGGTTCCACTGAAACATTTTCAGAGGCTCCTGGGGCATATGGCATCTGCAGCTGCAGTAACGCCGCTCGGATTGCTTCATATGAGACCGCTTCAACGCTGGCTACACGATCGAGTCCCGAGATGGGCGTGGCACAGCGGTTCCCTCCGCGTCCAAGTGACTCCGAGGTGCCGCCAAACCTTCGGCCCGTGGTCGGACCCCTTGTTTCTCCAGGCGGGAATCCCCCTAGAACAAGTGTCCAGGCACTCCGTTGTCTCCACGGATGCCTCATCCACGGGTTGGGATGCCACGTACAACGGGCTTGCAGCTTCGGGCCTGTGGACGGGGCCTCAGCTGCAATGACATATCAATTGCCTCGAGTTGTTAGCAGTTCGTCTTGCACTCAGCCGCTTCAAAGTGCCGCTCAGAGGCAAGCGCGTTCTGGTCCGGACGGACAACACTGCGGCCGTAGCGTACATCAACAAACAGGGTGGTCTACGCTCCCGTCGCATGTCGCAACTCGCCCGCCATCTCCTCTTATGGAGTCAGAAGCATCTGAGGTCGCTTCGTGCTATTCACATTCCGGGCCTGCTCAATCGTGCGGCCGACGAGCTGTCACGTCAGCAGGTACTTCCGCGAGAATGGCGACTCCATCCCCAGGCGGTCCAGCTAATCTGGAGTCGTTTCGGGGCCGCACAGGTAGACCTGTTTGCCTCCCCAGAGACGACCCACTGTCAGTGGTTTTATTCCTTGACCGAGGGGACCCTCTGGTCGGATGCCCTGGCCCACAGCTGGCCCCGGGAAGAACGCAAGTATGCGTTTCCCCCAGTGAACCTTCTTGCGCAGACACTGTGCAAAGTCAGGGAGGACGAGGAGCAGGTCCTGTTGGTCGCTCCGTATTGGCCCAACCGGACTTGGTTCCTGGAACTAGTGCTCCTTGCGACAGCACCTCCCTGGCCCATTCCTCTGAGGCAGGACCTCCTGACTCAGAGACGGGGCACCCTGGCACCCGCGTCCAGACCTCTGGAAACTCCATGTCTGGTCCCTGGACGGGACGCGGAGGTTCTAGGTGACCTACCGCAAGCGGTAGTTGACACCATCACTTCCGCTAGAGCCCGCTCTACGAGGCGCCTCTATGCGTTGAAGTGGAACCTGTTCGTCGATTGGTGCTCTTCTCGCCGAGAAGACCCCCGAAGATGTTCGATCGCATCTGTGCTTACCTTTCTACAGGATGGGTTGGAGCGAAGGCTGTCTCCCTCCACCCTCAAGGTCTATGTCGCCGCTATCGCCGCTAATCATGAGCTCGTAGATGGGAAATCTCTAGGTAAGCACGATCTGATCGTCAGGTTCCTTAGGGGAGCGAGGAGATTAAATCCGCCTCGTCCTCCCTCTATACCCTCTTGGGACTTAGCTCTGGTGCTTACTGCACTACAGAGAGAACCCTTTGAGCCTCTGCAGTCAGCTGAGTTAAAAATCCTGTCGTTAAAGACTATACTCCTGATTGCGTTGGCCTCCATCAAGAGGGTAGGGGACCTGCAGGCATTTTCGGTCGACGAATCGTGCCTGGAATTCGGGCCCGGTAACTCTCATGTGATCATGAGACCCCGGCCTGGATACGTGCCCAAGGTTCCCGCTACTCCCTTCCGGGACCAAGTGGTGAGCCTGCAAGCGCTGCCTTCGGAGGAGGCAGACCCAGCCCTAGCTTTTCTCTGTCCCGTCCGTGCTCTCCGGACTTACGTGGACAGAACGCAAAGCTTCAGGACCTCAGAGCAGCTCTTCGTCTGTTACGGAGGACAGCAGAAGGGAAAGGCTGTCTCCAAGCAGAGGATGGCCCACTGGATAGTGGATGCCATCGTCTTGGCTTATCAGTCCCAAGACGTGCCCTGCCCGCTCGGGTTAAGAGCCCACTCCACTAGGGGTGTTGCCTCTTCCTGGGCGCTGGCTCGTGGCGCCTCGCTGACAGATATTTGTAGAGCTGCGGGCTGGGCGACACCTAACACGTTCGCTAGATTCTATAGCCTCCGTGTAGAGCCGGTTTCTTCCTGTGTGCTCACTTCCCATAGTCAGTAACACCGAAGTGCCCGTTCTAGTGTCGGCTTGCTGCGCCTTTCCCTCCCCTATGGTAGACGGATGCGTGCGCTTATTCTGCTCCAGTCGAGTTCCCCGGATCGGCGAACCCTGTTGAGTCCTCCGCAACCCGCGGCAGTCGGACGTGGCGGAGCGTTCGACGCCAGGTCTAACACTCGTATGCATTGGTGGAACTTGTGTTAGGCTGGGTTCCGTATGTAGTGACCCCCACGGCGGTCCCATATGTGTATTCTTCCACGGTACGGCTCCCTACGGCGAGCCCGTGTCTTTCCCTCAGTCCCAGGTACGTGTTGTTCCCCCTCCACGAATTGGCCGGGGCCACCCCTGGGACTTCCGTATGTTGTGCTGCCCACGGCCAGCCCATATGTGTATTCTCCACATGTTAACTCCCTCTGGGCATGATGTGGCTTCCGCAGCTGCCTTCACAGGCACGCTTTCCCAGCGTTATCCAATACAGTCAGCTGAGTGGGTCTTGCGGAACAGCAGCTTTGACTCTCCCTGCGTGAACCTACCCGCCCGCATCAGATCGGGGTCTGTGGGGCTCATCGCTGGGCGCTGGAAGTGGTAGTAACTATGGCGTTTTCCATAGGGGATCCCAATTCGTCGGTACGTCCGACGTACGTCGAACGTGACCGACTGAATGGGAACGTCTCGGTTACGTATGGTAACCCTCGTTCCCTGAAGGAGGGAACGGAGACGTACGTCCCGTCGCCACAGTTGCTGTACCATCACTGCAGGTCGAGCCACTACGTGTGGCTCCTCAGTGAAAAACAGCGTGCATTCGCTCTCGCTTCCTGTTTATACCCGCGGCGCGGGGCGGAGCGCGAGATGCAAATCTCGCACGCCAATTGTTCATTGGCCGGTTCTAGATAGCTCGAAGCTGATAGGGGCTCCCAGAAGTGATCCCAATTCGTCGGTACGTCCGACGTACGTCTCCGTTCCCTCCTTCAGGGAACGAGGGTTACCATACGTAACCGAGACGTTCCCTGAATAGGGAACGAGACGCTGCGTCACCGCTTTGCGAACGCCTCTGCGTGATTGTGTCGTGAAGCATGTATGTAATCAGTTCAATAGAGAGGCGGAACGTCATAGGCGGATGACGTCATTGACCGGAGACTATAAAGCAGAGCAGGAAGTACAAGCCCACAGCTTCTGGAAGGGATGAAGCAAGACTGTTGCGGCATGCGGGGAGTATGGCAGAGTGACGCAGCGTCTCGTTCCCTATTCAGGGAACTACGGTTACAGTCGTAACCGAGACATTCCCTTTCAAGGGAACTTGCGCTGCATCACCGCTTTGGGAACGAGAATACCCACGTCCCCATAGGAGCCGGGTGCCCGCAGTGACACTGTCTAAGGGGCGAGCACCCGAGCCCCAGGAGTAGCATTAATGTCGAGCTCGTAGAACCTGACGAAAGTGTGCGGTGAGGACCAGCCTGCCGCATCACAAACATCCTGCAGGGAGGCCCCTGCCAAAAGTGCCTGAGAGGCATCCATACTCCTAGTTGAGTGGGCCCGGACAGCCAAAGGAGAAGGCCGTCCGGCCGCAACATAAGCAAGTGAGATAGCCTCGACTACCCACTTGCTCATCCTCTGCTTTGACGTAGGGCCCCCCCCTCGAGGGTGGCCCATAACAAACGAACAACTGTTCTGATCTTCTCCACAGGGCAGCTCTGTGGACATAGGCGTCTAGTGCCCGGACAGGACAATGCCGATTAAGTCTCTCTTGGTCTGACTTAAGAAATGGAGGAGGACAGAAGGCCTGCAGTACTAAGGGTCTTACAGGATTAATAGGGACCTTAGGAATATAACCCGGCCTAGGATGCAAAAAGGCCTTAGCCATGCTGGGGGCAAATTCCAAGCATGAGGGTGCCACAGAGAGGGCTTGCAAATCCCCTATTCTTTTCAAAGAATATATAGCAAGAAGAAAGATAGTCTTTAAAGTGAGAAACTTCTCAGAAACTTCCTCGAGCGGCTCAAAGGGAGCCTCGGAAAGGCCTTTTAGGACGACAGCGAGGTCCCAGGCCGGCACCCTGGTGCGAACTGCAGGTCTCAACCTCAAAGTGCCATGAAGGAAACGAGTAACGTAAGGGCAGCTTACCACACTCCTTTGGGTGGTGTTTCATTGGAGCGACACAATGAAACACCACCCAAAGGAGTGTGGTAAGCTGCTAAGGCCGCCACGTACACCTTTAATGTGGAGGGAGTTGACCCAGCGGAGACCCTCTCCTGCAGGAACTCCAGCACCGCGCTCGCAGGGCAGTTAACTGGATCCCACAGGGGATCTCTGCACCATAAGGTGAAGAGTCTCCACTTCAAAGCATACAGTTTCCTCGTGGAAGGAGCTCTAGAGTGTAGAATGGTCTCCACAACTTCGGTTGAGAGACCAGAACTCATGAGCTGGGCCCCCTCAGAGGCCAAGCCCACAGTTTCCACAACTCTGGGCGAGGGTGTATGAAGACACTGCCCGCCTGAGAGAGAAGGTCCCTCCTGAGTGGAATCTCCAGGGGAGAGCCGTCGAGGAGAGACACAATGTCCGAGAACCAAACTCGGCCCGGCCAGAACGGGGCTACTAACAACAGACGGGCCGGGCCCTATCCTGACGCACTCTCTCTAGAACTCCCGGAAGCAGAGCAATTGGGGGAAATGCGTACAAGGGCAGCCTCGGACACTGTTTGTGGTGAGTGCATGCGTGCTGCTTCCACAATCTCGACACCTTAGTGTGGAGATAGGTGAAAAACGGCATGCCCCAACGTGGAGGCTGCACAGAGAGGGCTGGCAGGAAGCGCTCATTCGAGCCTGCTTTTAACTGAGGCACGCTCCTGATTATCTTGTGGTCAGTCGATGTTTAATTTAGACACAGCTCTGCACAAAACCTCCATGAGCTCCTCACTGGCAGGAGATTGAAGTGGCGAGTCTTCAATCCCTGCAACGATACTGCAGACATCCAACTCCTCAGAGCTGGACAGCTGCAGCACCGCGGCCGCTTCCTGGGCAGGAGAAACCGCAACGCGGGCTTTAAAAAAAAAGTGTTTTAAAAAAGGGGCGGGCCCATCTCTAACCCCCTTGACCCTCGAGCGCCGACTGCGCGTGCTGCTCTCCCAAATAAACAACACACATCAAGTGTGTATCGCCGCTCGTGATATAGCTTGGGCAGGGAGGAACACACTGTCTGTAATGCTGCTCGCTCGCCATAGTGTCTCTCATCTATCAGTATGTGTTACAACTTGTATGAAAACAAAAAAGTCTGAACTCAGACACAAACACAGAACTGACAGTTGACAGTTGCGTCATTACCCACTGACAGTTGACAGTCCTGGAGTACCGGCCATTCTGTGATTCTCCAGATCACACAGATGGCCAGTCTGCCCATACACTCGCCTATGAGGTTCCATCTCTCTATTGGACTGATTACATACGTGCTTCACGACGCAATCACGCAGAGGCATTCCCAAAGTGGTGAGGCAGCGCGAGTTCCCTTGAAAGGGAACAAAAAAATTAACTTTCTACAAAACAAAACTCCAGTATAATTTATTTAGAATGTAGTCAACAAAGGCCCATTATATTTTAAATGATCAAAAGATTTGACTACACTGCAAAAATATGCTCTTCTTATTTAGTTGAAAATTGTACTTATCTAGTAAATGCATCTTGATTTAAGAATGTTTAAATATTTAGACTAGAAACAAGACAAAAATGACTAAGAGCATTTTTTATAAAAAATTTTGTACTATTTTTATACTTTTGAAAGTAGTCTCAAGCTAAAAAATTAATTTTTTTTATTATAATTAAGATACAATTTATACAAAACAAAATTCACTTTAAAGAAAGCAATTCACTTTCTACAAAACAAAAAAAAATTCCCTTTCTACAAAACAAAACTCGATATTACAGTTTTTCTTGATTGCTTTGATGCAGCTGTCAACTCAAACTCCACATTTTCAAAACGGTTAACACACAGGCCTAAACAGTGGCACTCATGGTCAAAATGACTCTAACCGCGCCAAAACATTTAAAATACGCAACAAAAGCAAATTTTGCCTTCAAAAAACACAACTTGCAAACAAGTATATGAGCTCTTTCAGTCAATCATTACACAATGGGAATGAGTAAACAATTACATAAAACATATCACTGAAGATATTTCTGTATCTACTGTACAGCAACATTACCTGTTCTCCTGTCAAAAAATTCTGACAATGGATGCAACAGTGCTTCTGTTTAGAACAGGTTGGACTCTTTGTCCAGCCTCTCTAAGAGAAAGGCAATGATTGATAACGTGATCAATAACAGTTGCCCAAATTTAATCTGAAACCTGAGCCCTCCAACTACACCTCCACCTCGCACACAGACTCCTCTTCCTCTGACCCCTCTACCTCTTCCTCTCACTCTCATCTGCCTTAGACCTCCTCCATCCATGCTGGCACAGAACAACACAGATGTGGCACCTTTTTTTAATAAGGCCTGCAGACTGATTGCTAATTGAAGATTTGTGTAAAGGAGTGTCAAACAGGTGCTTCAGTGATTTCATACTGATCTAGGTAGTTTCTAATAGTTAGGAATACATGGTTTCTGTTTGATTACCATAGCTAAAACAATGGAGTTTGGACTGCTTGAATGAGATCCGTGTTAACTGTTTTGCAAAAGGGTGGGGAAAATGTGTCAATCCAATGAGAAAGGGTTAACACATTTGCAAGACGGGTCTTCTGCTCTGCTGAGATAGTGATGATGAAGACTGAGTGGATCCTAGTTTCTTTAACCAGGTCAAAGCAATCAAGAAAAACTGTAACTCGATAAAATAAACTTTGAAATAAAATTTGAAAAATAACATTAGGCTATAATATTTAAACATCAATATCAATATGAAGCAAAATACATTTGACTGGTACTATATTTATAGCATCTGAGCAGACATTTGCGTATAAAAGCTTTATTGATGTGACACTTTAGGCTTTTTTACAATAAACACATTATAATCTGTCCAAAGCAGTTCAAATAAATCTTGTCTAAACAGTCTTGCGTGTATGACAATTTATATTGCAGCAGGATTTATATTTAAATCCGTTGCTTTAAGAAATGAACAGCTTTTCATGAGATGAATTATTCCTCAACGCGTCTCAAAACGATGAAGCTGAAGTAACGTTACAGCGCTTCACTAGATGTTTGTATGAGTTTTTACAGTCTATGGAGTTGATCCGTGGCCACGGGCGTGGTTGTATTAGCGGATAATGAAGTGGCTCGCGGGTGACTGACATCACTCTCTTTTCGAACAGATTACATAAACACAGAATATTTGTTTTTGATTTGGTTTACATTGTTTAAAACCTGACATGTCAGCGTTTCTTTAGACATGTCTCATGTTTGTGAGACAAGTATTCACTAAGCTAGAGTTCATTTTCTGAAGACTATCTGAATGAATGTCTTTGACAGAGAGGCTGTAGATTGCGCATCATGTTTGTTTTCTTTATTTTGCAAAAAGCAAAACATTTTGTTTTTATTGTGACTGTACACAAAAAAATAGAAACTTAACAGATTATAATGATGTATAACACTTGCCTGAATGATAAAAAATGAGTTATTTGAGTCTCTTTGGCACTGATAAGAAAAATAGTGAGTCGATCACACCGGCGCGACCGCCGACTTGAGGGGGTTAAGTGTTATTTTATGCGTTTTTGAGGGAAAGGCCTGTTAGTGTTTAATGATCAGTTATGTTTGACATGTAAAATACTTTCTGTAAGTTCAGAAGAGTGTTTGTGTTCAGGTCGTGTGAGGCGACATGACAAACATCATGTGTCGCTTTATTCAATGAGCAATAACTGCACTCATACTGAGACTAGTCTCTTCTTACTTCCTCATACCATATGTTACATACAATAACACTTAACATAATTGTCTTTAGCATTTGCTAGTTATTATCTAGAACAGGAACTTAAATCTATTAATTTGGTTCAGCAAAACATTATTTGTTTAAATTAACTTGTTTTAGTCTTGTTGTACGGACCTGACCTAAATTAATTGTGTGGAAAAGTTGTTCTTAATTGAATTAAGTTAATTGAACTATTGGTCATTTAACTTTTTTTGAGTGTACAGAATAATTTCAAATAAAGACATATTTTTTAAAATGATTTTCCTCGGTCAGCGGTCGCGAAAGTGAATTTCATTTTGTATAAATTGGATCTTAATTTTAATCAATGTTTCATCAGCCAATTGCCTGGATTTAATAAATAAGAAGCAAATAGACGATATAATAATGATGAGGCACCTGCAAACTGGAGCACATATCAAATGAACAGAAACTCAGCGTATCGGCTACTTGCCTCAGAGACATGATATTTGAGTGATATTGTGTGTATCAGATGTATCATCATTATTCATGATTGTTAACACCTCCTCGCATACTGCCTTTGTAAAGAAAAAGTGTCTTACAAAATGTAAATTAATATATTGTTTTATGTGAATGAGTAGGCTCAATGATTCTCACATCAGTTTGAAGCACAAACTCTAGGCAACAACACCCATTAGTCAAAAGTCTTGTGGACACATATCTATTGTGTGTTTTGTGGCCTTATTTCAGTGTCTTAATTTGTTTGTTTTTTCAAAAACCATGCATAAACATTATTCTCTCAAAAATACTTTTGCCATTAATATGTTTATAAGCAACTGAAAAAAACCCACAAATGTCAAAGCATGTCAAAACTTCTAAAAGGCCCCAAAACTGTGCAGACCCACAGGGGTTAATTATTGGCTTATTTCTGCTTATTTATCCATCACATTTTTGATAAGTTGCAAATAATGCTAATATGCCCATAATATGTGTTCAATTCATTATGAATTATTGGATTGTTAAATCTTAATAACCACATAAATAGTGGCCAATATGCCTTTAATATATGTAAAGTTAATCATCACCATTGTATTAATGTTTAACTACCACATAATTATGGACCTTTAAAATAAAGTGTTACTCAGTGTTATACTTTTTTTTTCAGTGTAGCTGAACTCTTCTAGTTCAATATGTCAGCAGTCTCAGTACACTTTACCAGATATCCTGTGCAAATCATCATTTACATTATCCACTCTAAAGCTCTTCTGTCATGTTTTCTTTCTCCTCCTCCAGGAAGAATATGAACACACTCAGTGAGTTTTTCTGCTTGTTTTCTCAATGACTTACATTGTAGGAAGTCGTCCCTGGGCCTGGGAACAATGTTGGTGGAAGTGACTGTGGAAATCAACAGACATGAAGAGTGTGATTATCATGTCAAGAGAAAACGATCCCTGTGTCCGTTCCTAAGACATTTCTAATATGATCTTCTACATGATATGAGATGATGGAGGATGATTTCTGAGAGTAGATGAATCTCCAGGACTTTACCTCTGTCAGAGATCTTCTTCAGCTCTTCTTTGCAGAAATCCTCCAGTTTTTCTCTCAGATTATTGACAGTTTCTTTCATGACATCCAAAAAGGAGAGAGAACTGAAGGAGTTGTCATTTACGTCAGTAGATTCAGGAGGAGCTGAGAGAGACTGGAAACTCTACAGGAAACAGAAATCAAATCTCATCACCTCCACACTTCAGCCAATAACCTGCACTACTGTCAGATTTGAGCGGCTCTTGTTGATCTTTAGTAACTTTCCTCAATCCAGCACTACTTCTCATATTCATTATATGACATTAGAGCTACAAATTCTAGCATTTGCCATTTACACCATATGTGAACTTTCTAGGAAATCATTTGGAAGATAAAGCATCTCCCAATAACATAAATGTAACAGATCAAGTGCATTAGTGGTGTCACATTCAGGGCCGTTTCTAGACACAGGGGAAATAGTTAACACTGTAACCTAGTGACACTGCATTTTAGCAGAAAATCCCCATGTGCTAAGAACATGTGAGCAGCTGAATATTAGCCATAAGAAAAATATTTTAAATGTTATTAGAAAGACTGTGATGCTGAATCTACATATTTTAGTGCATATTGAAATTATATATTTAAAAAATGAATGACAGCAACAGCAAAATACAGTGTTGGGTTTATTATGACCACATAAAAAAAATAAAAAAATAAACAATTTGTCCAGAAACCTGAAGGAGGGAACAGAGACGTTTCATTGGAGCCCAATCACCTCCATTTCTAAGTTCACCAACACACGGGCTGGGTTTGCCTCCTCCGGCCGCTGCGCTTGAATTCACCACATGGTCCTGAAAGGGAGTGCGAACTCTTGGCACGATTCGCTGATTGAAAATGCCTGCAGGCCCCCCACACTCTTGAATGAAGTGCACATGGTTAGGAATGCTTTCTTTACTTTCAGGACTTTAAGCTTAACTGACTTTAGGGGCTTGAAGGGAGCACTCTGTAGACCCGAAAGGACGACAGAGAGGTCCCAGGAGGGGATGAGGCGTGGCCTGGGAGAATTTCTCCTCCTGGCGCCTCTCAGCAAACTGCTTTCCCAAATGACCTGCCATCACCAGCATCATGATGTGCTGAAATGGTGGTGACATATACCTTCAAGGTGGAGCGCTCCAAGCCCTCTTGAAGGAAGAAAAGCACAGAGCTGACCGGGCATTTTCGGACCGGGCTGCACTCAGCGAACAGACTCCGCTTCAATGCATAAGCACACCTTGTAGAGGAGCTCTAGCTGAAGAGATAGAGTCAACTACCACTGGCAGTAGGTCACTTAAGTCCTCCACGTCCCATCCAGAGACCAGAGGTCTGCTGGATGAGGGTGCCATATGGTGCCCTGGCCCTGAGAAAGCAGGTCCTTCCTCAGGAGAATCTGCCAGGGGCTGTCACGCGCAGCATCAGTTCTGGGAACCATGTCCGGTTGGGCCAGTACGGCACAACTAACAAGACCTGCTCGTCATCCTCCCTGACCTTGCACAGTGTCTATGCAAGGTGGCTTACTGGGGGAAACGCATATTTACGCAGGCCCTGGGGCCATCTCTGTGCCAGTACATCCATGCTGAGGGTCCAGTCGGTGTACATTCTTGTCACATCTTGAAAAAGACGATCACCTGTGCTCGCTTTATTAGGGAAACTACTCTGAACAGTGAAGCGCTGCACTCTCCATGCACAGCAAGCTGGATTGTGCAAAACCGCAGAATGCGCCTTCAACGAATGCGCCACGACAAGCTGCAAGCAATAGCTTGTTAGCAATTAAAATTTCGATTTGCTCTTTTCTTTGTAGAAATGTACTCTTTGTCTAGAAAGGTGACTAGAATGAGCGATCACAGTACAACCTTTTGGCTCCGAAGCAAAAATAGGAATGAAGTGAGTAATGCGTGTCCTATTTTTACCCATATGTCTGGGTAGGTGGGACTCGGCATGCAAATGTGATCTACATGGACATACTCATGGGTGTGATCCTCAAGGGAACAGTCAAACAATTATGAAATTGGTATCATCAAGTTAATTGATTTCACCATGATGTAAGAAACCAGATGGGATCATTTGGTTAAAATTGTTTTAAATGTTCTGTAAGTTTTGAACTGTTTGTTGCACTTGTGGAGTTGTGGATTAAGAGATTTCCAGAACTGAAAAGCATTTATAAGTGTTGTTTATTTTAAAACAAGATGATCAGATGAAAATCTACCTTATAATTATATAAGACAACACACAAAATTCCTGACAACATTGCAGTCAACGGCTCATTCTGCTCTCATGAAATGTTTCTCTATGAGTCTCTTGCTCAAATCTACTATGAACCCTTTCTTCTAGATCTCTGTTACCTGCAGGAAATGGATGTGATCCTGTGTGTTTGAAAGCTGATCCAGCTCAGCGTCTCTCATCCTCAGATCATTGATCTCCAGCTCCAGTTGCTTCAGTTGTTCTTCAGCTCGACTCACTGCAATCTTTTCCTGATCTCTGATCCGCTGTGTGGCCTCAGAGGGGCTTCTCTCAATGAGGCGGATGAGCTCAGTGAAGATCCTCTCACTGTCCTGCACTGCTGTCTGTGCAGTGCTCTGTTAGGACACACATCACAATCACACAGTGGCTTCAGTGAGTCCTGGCTGAGATTTCTCAAACTTCTCTTCTTCTCCAGACTCACCTTATGAGCCTCCACAGCCTCTCTCAACTGCTGAAGATCTTTCTCTCGCTGCTGGATTCTCTGCTGGAACAATATCTGCGTCTCCTTCAGCTTGTGCTAAAACACAAACCAATAACAGAGATGTCCCATCACATTACTGTCAGTATATCTGTCAAGGTTCTGTCAGTTTATTCTTGGTTTTGTGTCAGAGCCCTGACACTCCTGTATTGTCTTGTTTTTGTGCGTTTTCTTGTCTGTGTGCCTTGTTTCATATTCAAAGCATGGTGTTCGGATTCCGACACATGTCTAGTTTGGTTTCAGTTCTGTGTCGGGATTCAGACATTCGTGCTTCCTTGTGTTTTTATTCTGTTGTGAGTGCACAGGATGAGCATTTCGCTCATTCTCGTGCGCTCTGTCTTATTGTGTAAGTGTGTGGTTTTGAGTTCGCTCTGTCATGCCTTGTCCAGTTTTCGGTCTTGAGCCTGAAGTGGTGGTCCGATATCTGGAAATCACATTTCCATTAAAAATTGATTTTGGGAGGTGGAAAGATGGCGCCGTAGAGTTCTGACGCAACTCGAATGAGCTCCGACAATATTCGTTCAATTATCCTTTTAAGTGCTTGCTAATTCACACAAAAAATTTACTTTATCTTTAATAATGAGTCTAGAAGATTATTTCGCGAAACTGACTAGTAGTAAATCTAAGAAAATGAAAAAATAGATGAAAATCGGGCCAGTTAAGCCTGAACAAGCTACTATGGAGGCCTGCACCTCCGTCAATGAAGCGGAGCTGGTTTTACTAACGGCAATGGAAAAGATGACACATAAAATATAATGTGTGCTATAGATACTAAAATTGCTACGTTCCTGGAAACAATACATGACCAAACAGTCCAACTTTAGATGATGAATCCGTGAATTGGGGATGTGGAAGGGAGGATTGCTGCTGTTGAGACTCTTATTTCATCCGTGGACGCAAAAACAGCGGCCTTGGAGAAACAGGTGCGCGAATTGACGGACCACATCGATGACCTGGAAAACCGAGGACACAGATGCAACGTTCGAATCATCGGCCTACCTGAAGCGGCAGAGGAATCTGATCCGGTTAAATTCTTGTAAAAGTGGATCCCTGATCATCTTCAGATAACCACTAAAGCTGGGCACATCAAGTTGGATCGGGTGCATCGGTCGCTAGCAACGAAACTGGGTCTGAATCAACGTCTCAGACCTGTGATCATCAAACTCCATAACTTCACATATAAACAACGTGTTATGGATGAAGCGCAGTGTGCTGGAGACGACAAGGGTCTTATTCTTCAATGATTTTTCAGCGGCATTGATAAAAAAACACGAGGCATTTGATCAGGTGAAAGCACGGCTGAAGGAAAAGAAGATTGATTATGTACTTCTGTACCCAGCAATATTAAGAGAGATGATCGACGGAAAGCCTAAGAAATTGGGTATCCCAGAAGAAGCATCTGCTTTTGTGGACGCTTGGGATAAATTAGTGCAGGTTTGTCTTGTAAAATTCAGATTATCTGGTGGATTTACTACTCTAGTTTCAGTAGAGTATGTGTTTTGTTTAACAGCCCAATGTTGTAATCGTATGTTCTTTTAATTTGCAAGCATACTCTTGGTAGCTCGTTAGGAGTAGGTTTTCATTTTTATTTTTTCTAAGGGCATGTGTGCTGTGAAGTGGGATAGCCTCGTTCTCCTTTTCTTTATCAGTCTGGTATGTAAATCATTAGAGGTTGTAGATGGAAAGTTCAGGGAAAAGACTGAATTCCCTCGTAGGTTAAGCTACAGGAATTACACCAATGTTTGTCTGATCGCTTGAATTTGTGTTCACTTAGTGTTTTTCTGCTTTTTGTTTTTTGCTTTGATCAGCTCAATCTGTTTAAAGATCATAGTGCATAGGCTACTGGTACAGTGATGGAATGATTGTGGAATACAAAGATCAAAATAGTATGTACATTACAGATTAACATTTGAAGTGCTTGTGCTAAATGTTACACTCTCAGATAAAAATCCCTATTATCTTTTGCTTTGGCTACCATATATAGACCGCCAGGGCCCTATTTTGATTCCTTAAAAGAGTTTGCGGATTTTCTATCAGACCTAATGGTTACTGTCGATAAAGCACTGATTGTCGGTGATTTGAACATTCACATAGATAATACAAACGATGCGCTAGGGGTTGCGTTTACAGATTTATTAAACTCCTTTGGGGTCAAGCAAAATGTAAATGGACCCACTCATCGTTTTAATCATACACTAGATTTAATTATATCACATGGAATCAATCCTACTGAGATAGACATCATACCGCAAAGTGATGATGTCACCGATCACTACCTTGTAATGGGCACACTGCGTACTGCTGATATTTTACATAGTGCTCCGCGTTATAGACCAGGAAGAACAATTCTCCCAAACACTATTGATAAATTCACAAATAACCTACCAGATTTATCTCAGCTGCTCAGTATACCCAAACACACAAATGAACCAGAGGAAATGACTAGCAGTATGAGCACCATTTTCTCTAGTACATTAGAAACGGTTACACCGATCAGATTAAAAAAGGTGAGAGAGAAAAATACTGCACCGTGGTACAACAATATTACTCATGCTATCAAGAGAGAAACTCGTAATCTAGCGCGCAAATGAAAACAAACACGTTTCGAGGTCTTTAGAATCGCGTGGAAAGACAGCACTTCCCGTTTTTAAAAGGCTCTAGCATTACCATAAACTGATAGAAAATAACCAAAACAATGCCAGGTTTTTATTTAGTACAGTGGCCAAATTAACAAATAAACGCACATCAGCTGAACAAAATATTCCAGTACAGTTTATATATATAAACTGTATATATATGTATATATATAGAATTTAGCTTCATCCCCTCGCTTCAAAAATGGCAGGACGATCACTGCCGCTACTAAAGATTGCTTTTTAAATAATCTTCCTCATCAGTATCATCTCCTCAGCATCCCAGATAGTATAGAAGAACTCGATGTTGCAACAGAAACTATTGACTCTGTCTTTTCCAGTACTTTAGACACAGTTGCTCCCCTGCGCTTAAAGAAGATTAAAGAAAATAGTCCAACGCCGTGGTACAACGAGCACACTCGGGCCCTTAAAACAGCAGCCAGAAAAATGGAGCGCAGCTGGAAGAAAACAAAACTAGAGGTCTTTCGTAATTTGTGGAAAGAGCGCATGATCGCATACAGAAAGGCCGTAAAAACTGCTAGATCTGCTTATTTCTCGACTCTCTTTGAAGAAAACAAACACAACCCAAGGTATTTATTCGATACAGTGGCTAAATTAACCGAAAATAAAGCTTCAACTTCTGATGTTTGTAAACAGCACAGCAGTAATGACTTTATGAACTTCTTTAAATGTAAGATTGATAATATTAGGAAGAAAATTTTAACCATGCAGCCGTCTACTACAGTATCACATCAGACCATTGTAGTGAGACCATTAAGCATTGTAGTGTCACTGAGGAAAAACTACACTCATTCACTGCTATAGGAGAAGAAGAATTGGCTAAACTCGTTAAATCATCAAAATCAACAACATGTATGCTCGACCCTATACCGACTAGGCTATTAAAAGAGATGCTACCAGAGGTCATAGATCCTCTTCTTAATATCATTAACCCTCTCGAGTCGGCAATCATGTCGGCGTGATTGGCTTGCTTTTTTTCTTATCAGTGCCAAAGAGACTCAAATAACTGTCGTTTTTTATTATTCAGGCAAGTTATACATCATTATAATCTGTTAAGTTTCTTTTTTTTTTTAGTACAGTCACAATAAAAACAAATTTTTGTGCTTTTTGCAAAATAAAGAAATCAAACATGATGCGCGATCTTCAGCCTCTCTGTCGTTCATTCAGATAGTCTTCAGAAAATGACCTCTAGCTTAGTGAATTCTTGTCTTACAAACAAGAGACATGTGTCTGAAGAAACGCTGAAATGTCAGGTTTTAAACACTGTAAACCAAATCAAAAACAAATATTCTGTGTTTATGTAATTAGTTTGAAAGCAGAGCGTTGTCAGTCATTCCTGAGCGGCTCATTATACGTTAATGCGACCACGCCCACTAAGCGTGCGCTCCATTGAGATTCAAATACTGAGGCGACGCCCACACACACACCAGCTCAAACAAACACATCGTGTAACGAGGCGCACTGAAGCTTTCTTTGTTTAAATTAGCTCAAAATTACTGTCAGATGTAAGTTCAACCTTGACAAACTATATATCATTTAAAAGATCTAAGACTCAAGCTTCCATTTTTGACCTCTGTTTTATTCTAAAAGTCATATAGTGAACGTAATTTGTTAATATGTTTCAGGAGTTATGAATATGAAAACCGTCGGTACCTTCTAAAGATAGTAATACGAGCGTCAGCTGCTCTCTTTAATAAAAAAACTCTTCATACTTCATACTGGCTGCCGGAGGGCGCTCCGTGCACATGTAGTCCATATATAGCACTCATGAAGAAGATATCTTCTTCATGCGTGCTATATATGGACTAAATGTGCACGGAGTGCCCTCCGGCTGCCAGTATGAACAGTTTTTTATGAATTTTTTTGATTTTCCGCCCAGAAATTTGTACTTACCTAGTAAATTAATCTTGATTTAAGAATTTTAAATATTTGTACTGGAAACAAGAAAAAAATACCAAATAAGAAGAGCATTTTTTGCAGTGTAGTCAAATCTTCTGATCATTTAAAATATAATAGGCCTTTGTTGATTACATTCCAAATATAATAAAGTACAAAAAATATATATTTCCTTTGCCCTGTTGCTCTCTGTCACAGACTTACCTGCAGCTCATTCATTATGCAGCTCATTAATGCGAGTCCTTTGTTATCTCAGGTGCTATCTCATCATTATTCATTAGATATCACGCCTCCTCGCATATTGGCTTTTAGAAGAGAAACTGTCTTACAAATTATAAATCAGTGTATTTTTTTATGTGAATGAGTAGGCTCAATGATTCTCACATCAGTTTAAAGAAAAAACTCTATGGAAATACAAGATGGAGTCAAAAGTATTGTGAACACATATCTATTGTTTGTTTTGAGGCCTTAATTTATTTATTTATTTTTTTTTTCAAAATCCGTGCATAAACATTTTTCTCTCAAAAATACAAGCATGTACATACATGTTTCTCACATATTCTGGTAGCCCAGTTTGTGCTGAATACAGTGTAATTACACTTTTGCCATTCAGTTGTTTATAAGCAACTGAAAAAAACACAAATGTCAGAGCATGTCAAAACTTCTAAAGGGCCCCAAAACAGCTCAGACTCCAGAGGGTTAATTCATATTTGTCATTAGGATATGCACCGAAAACTTTTAAGTTGGCTATTAGTAAACCACTTATTAAAAAAACGCAACTTGATCCTACAGAATTAGTCAATTATAGACAAATCTCAAATCTACCCTTTCTGTCAAAAATACTTGAAAAGGCAGTGTCTTCACAATTATGTTCCTTTTTAGAAAGAAATGGTATCTGTGAGGATTTCCAGTCAGGATTTAGACCGTATCATAGCACTGAGACTGCTCTCATCAGAGTTACAAATGACTTACAATTATCATCCGATCGTGGCTGTATCTCTCTATTACTGTTACTCGATCTTAGCGCTGCATTTGATACTATCGACCACAACATTCTTTTGAATAGACTCGAAAATGATGTAGGTATTAGGGGAATTGCTTTGTCATGGTTTAAATCATACCTATGCGACCGTTATCAGTTTGTAGCAGTAAATGAAGAGATGTCACACCGATCGCAAGTTCAGTATGGAGTACCGCAGGGCTCAGTGCTAGGACCGCTGTTCTTCACCCTGTACATACTACCACTGGGAGATATCATTAGGAAGCATGGCGTTAGTTTTCATTGTTATGCTGACGATACTCAGCTCTATATTTCTTCACGCCCTGAAGAAACGTACCAATTCACAAGATTAACAGAATGCATAGCTGATATAAAACATTGGATGACCAGTAATTTCCTGCAACTTAATTCAGAATTTTTTTTATTTTTAATTATTGAACAAAAAAGCTCCACAAGTAGTAACCTAGAATACTGTCTAACACTTGATGGCTGTTCTCACTGCATGAAAAGTGGGATTTTCGTCAGTATGTGACACTGTACATTGCCGTGAAACTTCAGGTTTACGACTGTGCACGGCAATTTGCAGGCAACACCGAAAACTGCCGTAAATTGTCGGAAATTGACGTGGGCCTTGCTTGGCAGTTGTCCCCCCATGACCCCCCCCTCCCCTTAATTCTAGGGGAGGCTTTATCATGTAAATGAAGATGCTGTGAGCTACACAAATGCAAATCAGAGTAGCAGCAGGGGGAGTTTTATCTAGGTTCTGAATTTTTTTGACTAAAACAAGTTTAAAGTTTAAGTTAAAATGTTAACTTAAATTTAAGTTAAATGTACTCGTTTTAGTACACATTACTACATTTTTAGGGCAACCAGTTTGCTCCAATTTTTTAAGTAGATTCAACTTGTCCGGGCTCACAGTGTAGATTAATTACTCTGTATGTCATTAGCAATAACCAATGTTATGTAAAAAAAATAAAAAAATACAGGACAGCAGTTCATGTCTTCAACCTTTAGAGAGGTTATGTGATGCAACAAGACAATGAATCAAAGCACACAAATAAATCAAGTAAAGCATACAGTTTACATACCAACATTAATTTTTCCACCCTGCACTGTGAATGATTTTTTAAATGGCTATTAATCATAAATGTGAAAAGTACAAGTTTGTGTGTTTATAGTTAAGTCAGATTGTGTTTTTCTGTAATTGTCATTTAAATTGAGCTCACACCACATTTTATGAATTATCAATGCAGATTTTCAAGAGGTGGTTTCCTGGACAGGGTTTAAATTATGCCAAGAGTAGGCCTTAATCTATTTAATCGTGAGTTAAAAAATTGTTGCCTGGAACAAAGATTAAGCACAGATTACTAACACCTGGACTATGAGTCCTGAACTAAAATAAACTGGATTCATTTACAGTTTTATCTAATTGCTTACACACAATTTCTGAAAATATGGCTCCATTTCTTGTAACTCTACACACAAAACATCAGACATCTCTTGCAAAAGCAACACTTTGTGCAAAACTATTTTAACTATTTCCAAAAATGTTGTTTTTGCATATATCTAACTACACACAATGCACAACTGAGGAATTTACAGTTGAACTGAAATCAACTGAACTGAATCAACACTAAAGTCACTTGAGCTGAATATTGACACTATATTGGCTTGTTAGAGCCGGTTTACAGCAGAATTTGTTTTGAACTTGTTACTGAAGCTGCTATGAAACAATATATTTTGTTGTATGCATATTCTTTCTTTCTCAAACCTTAGTTTTGATTTCTAAGTGATCAATTTATGTATGTGTTTTCACACATGATCATTGGCTGTATGGGTCCTCAGTAAATTAATGTGGCATTTAAATGGCAAAAGTTATTCTTGTCTCTATAACTTATGGCTTCCTAAAGACACGTTTATGGGTAAATAAAATATTAATAATATAAATAAAATGAATATCAAAACATATTTTAAATATAATGAAGTCATTTTATTATAGCACTCATCAGATGTTCCTGGAAACAAAACAGAGACAGAACAGTATAAACAAACTATACAACAAACTAAACACCAAATTACAAAAACATTATTATGTGAAAGTGAATAAAGTTGTGTGTGTTTTCAGTTATAAATATGTGCTGTGTAAATTAGCCTATACTTTTAGAAATTATATATAGCCTAACTTTAAAAAACAAACAATAACCCATATAGATAAATTATATTAATTGTATAATATTAAGCATTTACTTAATATACATTGTAACATTAGGCTACTTTACTCTAGCACAGTAGTCAGTTAAGCAATTAATTAATATCTTATATTAATATGTATGTAGCCTAGGCTATATCTAAAGGTAAGTCTGCTTTAAAAAAAAAATATTACACTTCGACATGTACAGAATGTGCGCGTTAAGAAACACGTTCAAATGTGTCTTCTTAACATGTTAAAACTGTGCGTGAAGCGGAAAACAGGGCGTGTTGAAGGTTGAAACGATCATAAGTCACGCGTTTCGTATAAAGAGATTTGGCCCCGGGCGTGTTCCATATCAGAGCCCTAGTCCAATGAGGTGCGAGGTCGAGGTCATGGCCATGACGCGTAGAAGACGAGCTTTAAACTATTTTTTTAATGTTTTTTGCTGCTTTCCTTTTTCGTGATCAACAATGACAGGACACCGTCTTCAACTCAATCTCTGCATGGACGCGACGAACTTTTTGGACTCATTTTCAGGAGGCTGTCTTCGTCTTCATAACTCTGAGGCAAACTGCAGGCGTTATGAACCACAGCATGGGTAAGTTAATGTAACGTTACGATTTAAAGAATATGCTTTTATTCAGCTGTATAAGGAAATGGATGCGTTAATAGATCCGAGCTTAAAACTGCACATTTTGTTTACACAGACTATCCTCGCCTCATAACGAAGCCGTGAGCTCTTATCTGCTTGGAGAGATTTTCGCGAGTCCAGATTTAACCGCTGATCATGACGAAATTGTGTGTAAGTAACTTCTAATGTGTTTCTCATTCCTTGTTTAATTTTACCGTGACTGTTTTTATTAATACCAGTTTCATGTAATTGTTTTCCAGCTGCCTGTAAGACGTATTATGAATCGACACGCCGCAGCTTCAGATACAAACAACCTGAAACTGCGAAGTTTAGCTCGGAGTCGATCAAGAAGAAAAAGGGTAAGATTTATTATATTAGATCCGTTTTTTGTCAATGTGAGTATTTTTCAGGTTGCTTATTGTCTTTGTGGATTGTATTACAGTTGCTGGAAGCGAGAGTGTGCTGGATGAGGTGGACATTTGGAAGTCCGCGACCATTGAACTCATGTCTGATGAGGAAGACGGCTTTGTTGACGGGGTGTCTGGATGGATTGTGCGGCCACCGCGCTCTCGCAGCCTGGAGCTCGACGAACTTTACATTACGAGACATTACTGCTGCACTGTACATAGTTGTGTGTTTAACAATAAAGCTCTTTCTTTGAGTAAACCGCTGTGTTTTATAAATGAAGCCCTTTCTTTGAATGAACAGCTGTATGCTTATAAATGAAGCCCCTTGTTTGAATAAACGGCACGGTCCGTATAATTTTCCCATATATTCCTTGATGGTATGAATACTTCATAGCACAATAACATTAATATAAAACAAATTATTACAACATAAATTATATATTTATTATTATTATTGGGGTTTACATTTATAATGAGCCAGGGGGACCAATAATGATTGGTTTGCAGTGATCTGCCAACCAATCACGAGGGATTTTTCTTTTTTAAATGTAGTGGCTTCAGCCAATAGTGAGTGAGTAAATTCAAGTCTGGCCGTTGACTCTCTGGTTTCGCTGCTATTCATATGCAAATTAGAGGTGTCGCACCTCCGCAGGCTCTCTCAGCGGGGGCTCTCCACCTACGTCATGGTTCGTTTACGACAATTTGTGGCACAGACGAACGCGACGTTCGCTGCCTCTAAATTGTCGAAAACTGCCGAAAATTAGGGAGATTTCCAGGAGTATACAGGCGTTTACGGGGTCGAAAATCCCACTTTTCATGCAGTGTCTGTCAAGTCCTCGTCGTCAGTGAGGAACCTGGGTGTGCTCTTTGATACCAATCTTTCGTTTGAAAGCCACGTTTCTAGCATCTGTAAAACTGCATTCTACCATCTTAAAAATATATCTAAATTACGGCACATGCCCTCAATGCAAAATGCTGAACAGTTAGTTCATGCGTTCATGACCTCAAGGCTAGATTATTGTAATGCTCTACTGGGTGGTTGCCCTGCTCGCTTAATAAATCATTTCCAGCTGGTCCAAAACGCAGCAGCTCGAGTTCTTACTAGAACCAGGAAGTACGACCATATTAGCCCAGTTCTGTCAACATTGCACTGGCTGCCTATTAAACATTGCATACATTTTAAAATCTTGCTTATTACTTACAAAGCACTAAATGGTCTAGCTCCCCAATACTTGAGCGAGCTCTTAACACATTATACCCCATCACGTCTACTGCGGTCTCAAAATTCTGGCCAGTTGATAATACCGAGAATATCCAAATCAACTGCAGGCGGTCGATCCTTTTCCTATTTAACACCTAAACTCTGGAACAGTCTTCCTAACATTGTTCGGGAAGCAGACACACTCTGTCAGTTTAAATCTAGACTAAAAACACATCTCTTTACTGTGGCATACACATAAAACACTTTTTCAATTAAATGATTGTTAGGCTGCATTAACTAGGTCAGCCGGAACCGGGAACACTTCCCATAACACCTGATGTACTCGTTACATCATCGGAAGAATGGCATCTACGCTAATGATAGTCTCTCTGTTTTATCCCGAGGTTTACTGTAGTCAGCCGGATCCAGGCCGTATCCAGATCAGATGGTGGACCTGCGCCCAGACATGACCAACGCAGGACCCTGAAGTGTCTGCAGAGACCGTGTCAATTAGACTCCCCTGAAATTGCATCGTTGACACGGCATCCTCAATAAACCCGTCTCTGGCGTGATGACTCAGGGGCGCTAGGTACTAGTCCCAATCAATATTTTAAGATTACAAAATTGTCCCCACCAATATTTTCGCGAACTTCTTTGGGCTGTTATGGATTGATTCCGACGGCCAGAAAGACAGTACAAGAAACGCCGCCATTTGATTGGCTGAAAACACGTGGGGAGGGAGAGGGAGGGGGTGGGGGTGGTTGGTGTGCATGTATCTACACTCACGGGAGTGTCAAAAGCTTACACTGGCAGACAAGCGAGCGGGTGTGTCTATCGAAGACAGCGGTAAGTTACCAGGGCTGTCTGCATACCCTATAAAAGGCCAGAGTAAAACATTTATGCTCTTTGCCCTTCAGCATGTACATGTTTGCCTTTTTGTGCTTTGTACATCAGCTATGCCACCCAAGAAGAAGAAAGGGGACATACGAAGCTTTTTCATAAAGCAGAGTGTAAGTAGGCAAAATAACTAGCCAAACAAACTAGCAGCGGTAGTGCAGATTCTATTTCTAATAGGGGCTCAGTGTGACAACATGCCCCGCCTGCACAACTGGGATTTAAACCCCGGCTCGTGTCTTCTGCTGTTAGATCAGCATTAAAGAACTATATCAACTGGTAAATAACAGATATAAGATTAAAATTATATCAGTTTTTTCTTATTTTAAATTAACACAAAAAACAGAGATTAAAAATAAACTTAAGTAATTTACTTTTGCGATGGTTAAATAAATGTTCAATGATATCTTCCAAAGATTTTTTTAATTTTGGCGCAATATTTTCCTCTAAATAAAGTTGATATGGCGACTAGTAAATACACAAAGTTTGGTCATCCTTACGTGTGGAAAGTGTTAAACCATGTGTTACAACTAACCCGCTTTAGGTTGTGCCCCACGCTCCTCTACTACTATTGATTAGTAGCAAATTATTAAATGTAAATATAGTCTACCTGTTTTATTATGTGAAAGTGAAATGAATTGGTACTAAGTATAAAAGGATATCATTGTGGATAAAGACCAGGGTAAGTTTTGTTTGCACTTCAGGAGACAGTCAGTAAGAGCAACAGTGATCCTCAAGCAAGTCAGTGTACCAGTGTCCTGGACATGGGAAGTGCGCCGTACCAGCCTGATCCAAAATTTATAAAAGTACAGAAACTTCAAAACAAGAAGTTACGGTTTCAGGCAAAGTGGTTTAGTCAATATCCATGGCTGCATTATAGTCCTACATTGCAGAAAGTTCTTTGTTTTGAGTGTGTCAAAGCATACACCATCAAAAAGACCACTCTAGAGAAAAGAAATGACTCTGCCTTTTGCTCTAATGGGTTTAACAATTGGAAACATGCCGTAGAAGGCTTTAATCGCCACAAGGGAAGCAAAGCCCACCATCACGCCATTACTGTCAATGCAGTGGAGCAAACTCCAGTGCACACACAAATATCCAGTTCAATGGCTAGATCACAAGAGGATGCGAGGTACTGTCTTGAGCAAATCAGGGGCTCTTTGAGATATCTAGCAAGGCAAGGAGTTGCCTTTCGAGGACATGAGGTTAATGAGGGTAATTTTTACCATCTTGTGAAATTCCTTGCAACCAAGGACCCTATTCTATCCTCTTGGTTCAAACGTTGCCATGATTATATCAGTCCACAGTGCCAAAATGAGTACTTAGCTTTATTTGCCAACACAATTGTGAGGGAAATTGCCTCAACAATCAGGTCCTTGTCTGTGCTTCAGTTTTCCATCATAATGGATGGTACTCAGGATATACAGGGGAAAGAGCAGGTTTCCATATGTCTCAGATATGTGGATCATGATCTTGTGCCGCAGGAAGTCTTTGTGGGATTGTATGAGGCACTAGGGACAACTGGTGATCAGATGGCTAACCTAGCTATTGATGTGCTCCTGAGATTGAATATTCCAATCTCTGGCTTGCGAGGTCAGACATACGATGGAGCAGCCAATATGTCAGGGAAGTTCTCAGGGGCACAGGCAGTGTTGAAGAGAGAACAGCCATTGGCTTTGTATGTGCGTTGTTGTGCACATTGTGTGAATCTTATAACACAGAGTGCTTGCAGTGCCTCTACCTTACTACGTGACACATTGCAGTGGGTCCATGAACTTGGAACTCTGAGCAACCAATCAGGGAAATTCAAAGGGGTATTGGCTAGCCATCTAACATCTGAGGGGCCTACCAAAACAGTTAAACCTCTGTGTCCAACTGGGTGGACAGTGCGTGGTCAAGCTGTTGATACAGTTCTTAGCCAGTACGAGGCTGTGTTATGTAGTTTGGAGGAAATGGCCTCAATTGGTTCTGAAACTGGCACTAGAGCCAATGGTCTCCTAGATCGCTTCCAGAAGGGTAAGACTGTACTTGGACTGCTGCTAGCATCAGAGGTGTTGGAAGAGCTTGAGTGCTTAAACAAATCATTGCAAAAGCAGTCCCAAACAATTAAAGGCATGCAAGCTGCTGTTGACTATGTTTGTTTAACTCTTCAAGAAAAAAGGAGTGAAGAAAAGTTTGCAGAAGTGTTTGAGAAGGCAGTGGTAATGGTAGACTCCCTGGGAATTTAACCTATTCAACTCCCTCATCAAAGAAATCCCCCCAGAAGATTCACTGGCGGTGCTAGTCAGCATAAGCCAAAAACACCAGAGGAATACTATAGAATAGAATTTTTCAAGGTGTTGGACAGTTTGAGCATTCAATTCAAGGAACGGTTTAACCAACCAGACTTACAGAAACTGAAACAGATCGAGAATGTTCTCCTAACTGGGCAGATGGATGATGTGATTGTACAGTATCCAGAAATAAACAGGGACATTTTGAAGGTTCAGCTACCAAAGTTTCTTTCAAAGCATAGGATCACATCAAATGATGAAGCTGCATGCATTCTCAAAGCAATGCCAAGTGAGGTGAGAGGCTTATTTGATGAGGTTGAGAAGCTTGTTAGGTTGTTGTTGGTTGTCCCTGTGGCCTCAGCTGAAGCTGAACGAAGCTTCAGTGCACTGACGAGACTGAAAACTTGGTTACGATCTACTTGTTTCAGCAGCGTCTTAATAATGTAACTGTATGCCATGTGCATCAAGAGGCCCTTGACAAAGTGGACCTTAAAGATGTAGGCCAACAGTTTGTATCTGTAAATGACAGACGTAGGCATCTGTTTGGCAAGTTTAGATAAAAGGAAGGAATCAAGAAAATGCAGTAAAATGTGGAAAGTAGCCATAATGGAGTTCTAATTTTGAGTGCCAAATAGTAGAATAAAGATGTTTTTGCTTTGGTTTTTTGGTAATTTTTTTTGGAGTACTTCATTGTGACACTATTTTTTGTTAGTGTAAATACTACTGTACATAATAATTTGTTAATAAAAAATGTGGTTGTTCAGCATTACACACAGTCTCTTTTTTTTGGAGAGAAAGTGCATTTTTTATTATTATACAGTTATACTAGTTATTTAGGGACAGTATACAGGATGGTGTATCAGTCAGGATACAGTATAATGAGATGAAGTAGATTAATTCACTTCTGTATTTCTTCTTTCGTATTTATTCCTAAACTGGTGCATTTCCATACTCAGTAACATAAATAATAGACTATATAATCTGGGCAAACCTCGCGGGATGTCCCCACCAAAGCTGAGACCAAACCTACGCCCTTGGACTTCAGATAACGAACACCTGCGAAGAGACGACTCAACTCCTGCGAGGACTTCAGATGACGCAGCTCTGCATCAACACGCACTCATGCTCATCTCCATATACCCTATTAATTAACAACATGTATTCTTATTTCACTTATTTCTGTGCCATAGTTATTATATTGATTAATAATAGATAGTTAGCTAATCTGTGTGCTTTGTATATATGCATTTCTGATGCATAATGCATAACATGTACAAATCAATTTAAATTGTAATGTAGACGCATGCATTTTCTGTAAAGCTGCTTTGAAACGATATGTATCGTGAAAAGCGCTATACAAATAATAATAATTTGAATTGAATTGAATTGAATTGAATTAATATTATGATAAGTAATTGTCTGAAAATTTGTACATGGAATGTCCGAGGGTTCCATAACCCCATAAGACGGAAAAAGACAATATAGAACATATGAAACTACAGCAAGGAGGCTTTGGGCAGGTGTTTTTCTCCTCTTTTTTATCTAAGAGTAGGGGTGTAGCAATATTGATAAGTAAGAACTTACCATTTAAACATCTGTTAATGATAAATATGGGCGATATGTTATGATTAAAGGCTCTGTCCAAGGATACAAAATCTTCTTGATGTATGTCTATTGCCCTCCAGCCCACCCACCAGATTTTTTCAACATTCTCAGGAATGAACAGCAAAAATTTTATTGTAGGGGAAGATTTCAATTGTATTTTAAACCCTGTCTTGGACAGATTTTCCACAATAATATCCCCGCCTTCCCTATATATAATATAATTTAAGAAATAACTTAAACTAAATAAGAGCAGTCCTCGTTTTACAATCGATGTGAGAGTTGTATCTGTGCGGCGTCAGACACCTTCACATTTTAAATCTTTTTAAAACAAGATATTTCTAGTTTACAGATTTTGTCAATATGTTTCATGTCACATGGACAAAAATGGTGCTTGAATCTTTTGATCAAAGATGACTAAGCACTTTAAAGTTTTGAACAGACGCTGTTTAATATAAATATAGTAATAATAAATATTTAAATAAAATACTTTAATGTTAAGTTTAAACTATATCATTTCTATCATTGGGCATCCGATTTTACAGTAGTCTTCTAGGAAGAAAAATAGAAGATGTAATAAAACTTTAAAGATCTCATTTAGACAATCTTTTCATTTTAAAAGTTGCAATTTAGACTTTTTAGATTATGGTTTGAAATTATCTTTTGACTCTATCAAACATTCACTCTGGAAAGGTGTTAGCAGACTTACTTTACATATTACATACAGTATAACTTCTCCTGTCTCTGTGAGCATCTGAAGCATGATACATGTTTAAATAAATTTTAGTAACATATTTATTATTATTCATTGTTTTATATTTTTTTATTTATATTCCTTTAATCACCTGTGCGTGTGTGTGTGTGTGTGTGTGTGTGTGTGTGTGTGTGTGTGTGTGTGTGTGTGTGTGTGTGTGTGTGGTTCAGGTATTCCCTTATGTTGTGTGGACAAAATGTAGCCAAAAAGATAGTAATACCACAACTTTTATCCCTGTAATGGGAAGTTACAGTGTTTTTAATTATGTTAAACTCATATGAGATGTTTTTGTTAAAAGCGGAATTCTAGTTTTCTTTTGTAAACAGGTTTTGGTTTGATAACCTTTGATACTTATTTCTATAAAACTAGTGTGTTCGTTGTCTTTAGCCTTGAACAAGTTCTCGGAAAGTTTTGTGTTTTCACTGAAGGTTTGACAGCTGCAGATAACACCAACTAAGGACTTGTTATTGTGTATTTGTGTTATTGACTAAGAAGCCCTCACCCACTGAAATGAGGGGATCAAATAACATGTGCAGGGCTTCCATCTCTTCTGACTGTGTTTAGGTGTACGGGATAGAATATAAAGTTACAGTACAAAAATTGTTATGCCTATGGAAAGCCCCCATAAAACCTTTCCCCTAAATGTGAAAGTGTGTACGACTGCTCAGTCTGAATGCTGGCATCCACTCACAACGGCTGCTGTGACCCTCTGAAAAAATTAAGATATTTTTATATATTCATCTAGCTAAAATATTGTGATTCACCCTTATGATATGGTCTGTTAAAATGTCCTTAATCTCATCATTAGAAACGTATTTTATCACTTGCTCATAGAGATGAGGGGAGAGCACACATAAAATGCCTCTGTGATGGAATGCTAAATCCAACACGTGGCCTGCAGATAGAACCCAAAATCAGAGTTAAATCTTCTAAATCTTCTAAAACAATATTTCATCAATTTGATCCCCCTGGAGGATATAGAGGATCGTAAGCCAACATCGCTATTTCAAATATGCACTGGTCATAGGTCATATCGATCCTCTGAGGATACCCATGGTCAAAGGTGCGACGTGAGATATATAAACAGTGTCAGCATTATTTCATCAGTGTCTAGTTTAAAGTTCATACCTGTTTCTCTGCTGCAGCTGATACAGTTTCGCAGTTTTTATGTTCGTCCATCGTACACAGCACACATATACACGTCTGATCGGTGCGGCAGAAAACCTCAAGGGGTTTATCATGTGTTTGGCAGATCATCTCCTGCAGTCGTCCAGTGGCATCGGTCAGATTGTGTCTCTTTCTTTTAAACAAACTCTCATGTTCTTCAAGATGATTCTGACAGTAAGACTCCAGACACCCCAGACAGGACTTGACGGCTTTATGTTTTCTTTCAGTACAGGCGTCACACTGCACATCTCCAGCTCCAGCGTAACAGTCATCAGGAAGTTTTCTCTTCTTCAGTTTGTCCACCACATCAGTCAGCATGGTGTTTTCAGCTAAAGCAGGTCTTGGACTGAAGGTCTGTTTGCACTGAGGGCATCTGCAGCCGCTCATCTGATCCTCCTGATCCCAGCACTCTGTAATACAGCTCTTACAGTAACTGTGTCCACAGGGAATGGTCACTGGATCCTTCAGGAGATCCTTACACACCGGACACAGGAACTCATCCTGAGAAATTCTGGCTTCTGCCATTTTACAGCTTAAATACAGAGACACAAACACACAACAGCTCAACTTCACTTCAGTTTCTCTTTCTCTGAACTGAAGAGTTTCCTGTTTCCTGCTTCTGTGTTTGAGTGACGTCACATGTGCAAAACTGCAAATCTTTGCTATCACACGTTTGTTTTCTACAATAGTTGCCAGTGAGAAAGTTATTATATCTGATGCCCCCCGAGCAGGTTTATTTCTTATAAACATTTCTGTATTTAACATTTATAAAACTGAATGTGGCAGGAAAGAATTGTAAAATATGTCTCTAATGTCTCTAAAATATAGCTGACTATGCCACCCTGATGACCAGGGAAATATTAATACTTATTAGTTAAGCACATACAAAAAGGAGATCGTGGAACGCTGGAGAATAGGAATCTTCGCAGGAATGTCTTCACTTGGTAAGTAGCGTAGAGAGCGTCAGTCTTGTATCTGCTTGGGAGAACAGACAATGAGTGTGACTGATGTGTGTGCTTAAGTAGTCCATGCTGATAAGTGACAGGTGCAGGTGTTTAGTATTCGGGTGACAAAGATCGTTGTGAGGGAGTGACGGTGGAACCTGGTGTATCTGTGACACAAAGATAAATAAAGGCTTTATAAGTGCAGTTCATTATTAGTTCATGTAAATCAAAGTAGTTAACTAATGTTAACTAATAAACCTAATAAAGTGTTACTGCCCCCCCCCCCCGCCCAACCCCTGAAGGCCGCTGTGTAATGCACACCCTGACTAAGACACATAAGGGGAAGTGTTTTAATAATCCTATGAATGCATATAAAAAAGTGCATAATCGAATCGAATTAATCAAATTTTAATGTGAATCATCTCGAATCGAATCGTTCTGAATTGTCAAAAATCATTCTTGAATCAAATCGAAAACCTTAGAATCGTGAATCGAATCAATTCGCTTCCTACCCAAAGATTCACAGCCCTACGAGCAACAAATACCTGAAAACCTGCATGCGCGGGTTGTGAGCGCGTTGTTTGTGTTTGAGCTCCGTCAAATTGATTCATAATCCTTGATTTTCTTCTTAATACTCGCTTACAAACGAATACTTTCTATTATTTACAGCGTGTGAACATATCTCCGATACGATTCTCTATAAAAAACAATCGGATTGCTTTGATATCGCTACTTATATCCGAACTTCCGCTACTAGCCGTAGCCCGCTAGCCTTGCACGCGTGGTAACTTGTTTAACGTTACACCCGGTAAACACTGATAGCTACAATTCGCCATCGTAGCACTTCTGCTACAATGGCGAATAACTCGGATGTGTGTCTAATGTTACCTTTGAGTGCAGGTGAGGACACGTTCGAGCTGCATTCGGTGCAGTTAGAGCTGGAGTCGTTGGCGAGGCAGATTCGCGACCTACTAGACAGACAAGCTGTGCTGAGAGAGCGGCGAACGGCGCTTGAAACATCACGCGCCGATGCACACAAGTCAGTGGATACTAACATTTTGACTCCGACCTCGTCTACTCCGCGTGTTTCTCTGCACAGGACCCAAGCACCCAGGACGCGATCATCATCCCTGGTTTCGTTCACTCCGGCACCGACACAGCGCCATGGACCCTGGGTGTTTCCACAGCGGAAGACGCGAGCCAGGACCAGAGCGAGGACCTCTCCGCCCCTCCCGGTCTTCGAGATCTCCACCCGGAACCGCTTCTCCCCTCTTCGCGAGACGGAACGCGACGCTGTGGTCATCGGTACTTCCATCGTCCGCCATGTCCACGCTACCTCAGGTAAAGGCAAGGTTACCACTCACTGCTTTCCTGGTGCTCGAGTTCTCGATGTCGCTGCGCAGGTTCCCGAGATCCTGAACGGTGACGAGCGCATCGGAGCTGTCGTGCTGCACGCGGGAACGAACGACACCAGGCTGCGGCAGACGGAGGTTCTGAAGAAGGACTACAGGAGCCTGATCGAGACGGTGCGCAGAACATCGCCTGAAGCAACGATCATCGTGTCCGGACCGCTTCCCACGTACCGACTAGGACATGAAAAGTTCAGTAGATTATTTGCTCTAAATGAATGGTTAATGTCATGGTGTAATGAACAGAAGCTGCTCTTTGTAAATAATTGGAATCTGTTTTGGGAGCGACCTAGGCTCTTCCGTCCTGATGGTCTTCACCCCAGCAGAATCGGAGCGGCTCTTCTGTCGGACAACATCTCGAGAGCGCTGCACACCGCCATCATATGACTAGTAAGTCAAAGTCCAAATCACAGTATTTGCTGTCCTAACTTAATTGAAAGTACCAATGTAGAACATTATATAGAAACTGTGTCTGAACATAACTGTGTAGAACATTATATAGAAACTGTGTCTGAACATAACTGTGTAGAACATTATATAGAAACTGTGTCTATTCCTCGTTTAGTGAGGTCAAACATTAAATCTACTGTAAGATCTAGGAAAAATCTAATTGTGATTAAACCAGAAAATCTCAATATTAGTGAACAAAAACAATGCTGTCCAAACTTAATTGACATAAGTACCAATGTAGAACATTATATAGAAACTGTGTCTATTCCTCGTTTAGTGAGGTCAAACATTAAATCTACTGTAGGATCTTGGAAAAATCTAATTGTTATTAAACCAGAAAATCGCAATATTAGTGAACAAAAACAATTTCTAAAACTAGGTCTTCTAAACATTAGATCGCTCACACCTAAGGCGGTTATTGTAAATGAAATGGTCACAGATAATAGTTTCGATGTACTTTGCCTTACTGAAACCTGGCTTAAGCCAAATGATTATTTCGGTCTTAATGAGTCTACTCCGCCAGGATACTGTTATAAGCATGAGCCCCGTCTGATTGGTCGTGGCGGCGGTGTTGCAACAATCTATAGAGATATTCTTAATGTTACCCAGGAAACAGGTCACAGGTTTAATTCATTTGAAGTACTAGTGCTAAATGTTACGCTATTAGATGTAAGAAAGAAATCTGTATTATCTCTAGCCTTAGCTACTGTATATAGACCTCCAGGGCCCTATGCTGATTTCCTAAAAGAGTTTGCAGACTTTCTCTCAGATCTATTGGTCAACGTCGATAAAGCATTAATTGTTGGAGATTTTAACATACACGTAGATAACACAAATGACGCGTTAGGGGCTGCGTTTACAGATCTATTAAACTCCTTTGGGGTCAAGCAAAACGTCACTGGTCCCACTCATCGTCTTAATCACACACTAGATTTAATTATATCACATGGAACCAACCCAACCGATATAGATATTATACCACAAAGTGATGATGTCACTGACCATTACATGGTAACTTGCATACTGCGTACTGCTGAAATCTGTCATGTTGCGCCACGTTATCGACCAGGCAGAACAATCCTTCCAACCACTATAGATAGATTCTCAAATAGCTTACCTGATCTGTCTCAGCTGCTCAGTGAACCCAAACAAACAGATGAACTAGAGGAAATGACTAGCAGTATGAGCACCATTTTCTCTAGTACATTAGAAATTGTAGCACCAATTAGATTAAAAAAGGTTAAAGAGAAAACTAAAGCACCATGGTACAACAGTGCTACACATGTTATCAAGAGAGAAACTCGTAACTTAGAGCGTAAATGGAAACAAACTAATTTAGAGGTCTTTAGAATCGCATGGAAAGAAAGTATGTCACGTTATAAAAAGGCCCTAAAAACAGCCAGAGCTGAGCATCTCCGCAAACTAATAGAAAATAACCAAAATAATCCAAGGTTTTTATTTAACACTGTGGCTAGACTAACAAATAAACAAGCATCGCCTGAACAAAATATTCCGTTACAGTTTAGTAGTAATGATTTTATGAACTTCTTCGCTGACAAAATAGAAAGCATCAGAAACAAAATTGTAAATGTACAATCATTAATGATGTCTTATGATTCAACCGCAATTATCGCCCCTCAAGAACTACTACACCGCTTTACAACCATAGGACAGGAAGAGCTAAATAAACTTATCATTGCATCTAAACCAACAACATGTTTATTAGATCCAATACCCACTAAACTACTGAAAGAGTTGTTACCTGTAGTGGAAGAGCCTCTTCTCAATATTATTAACTCGTCTTTATCTTTAGGTCATGTTCCAAGAATATTCAAGTTGGCAGTCATAAAGCCTCTCATTAAGAAGCCACAATTAGATCATAATAACCTAGCAAATTACAGACCAATATCAAATCTTCCATTCATGTCTAAAATACTAGAAAAAGTTGTGTCCGCTCAATTGTGCTCTTTCTTGCAAGAAAATGATATCTATGAAAAATTTCAATCAGGATTCAGGCCGCATCACAGCACAGAAACCGCACTCGTTAAAATCACAAATGATTTACTTCTAGCTTCTGACCAAGGCTGTATCTCAATACTAGTTCTACTCGATCTTAGTGCTGCGTTCGATACTATAGATCATAAAATACTATTAGATCGACTTCAAAATTACACTGGTGTTCAGGGACAGGCATTAAACTGGTTTAGATCGTATTTATCAGACCGCTACCATTTTGTCTGTCTAAATGGGGAAAAATCAAAGATAACATCAGTAGACTATGGGGTGCCGCAAGGATCCGTGCTAGGCCCTCTGCTATTCTCAATATATATGCTGCCACTTGGTAATATTATAAGAAAACATGGAATTAATTTCCACTGTTATGCTGATGACACTCAATTATATATTTCATCACGCCCAGATGAAAACGCTAAATTATCTAAACTGACAGCGTGTGTTGATGATATTAAACACTGGATGACGTGTAATTTTCTGCTATTGAATTCAGATAAAACGGAGGTATTACTTATTGGTCCAAAAAACTGCCCACAAAACCTCTCACAATACAACTTTAACTTAGAAGGATGTCCTGTCACTTTATCCACTACAGTAAAAGACCTGGGTGTTATATTAGACCGCAACTTGTCTTTCGAAAGTCATATTTCATATGTTACAAGAATGGCATTTTTCCACCTTAGAAACATTGCTAAGCTACGTAACATGCTATCTATTTCTGATGCAGAAAAGTTAATTCATGCATTCATGACCTCGAGACTAGATTACTGTAATGCTTTATTAGCTGGTTGTCCTGCATCATCAATAAACAAGCTACAGTTAGTCCAAAACGCAGCTGCTAGAGTTCTTACTAGGTCAAGAAAATATGATCATATAACACCAATTTTATCATCTCTACACTGGTTACCTATTAAGTTCCGTATCAATTACAAAGTATTGCTACTGACCTATAAAGCCCTAAATGGTTTAGCTCCAGTGTATTTAACTGATCTTTTATCGCCCTACAATCCATCGCGCTCTTTAAGATCACTAAACTCGAGGCTTCTGGTCATTCCTAGGATATCTAAGTCCACTAAAGGAGGGAGGGCATTTTCACATTTAGCTCCTAAACTCTGGAATAGTCTTCCGGATATTGTTCGAGGTTCAGACTCGCTGTCCCAGTTTAAAACTAGATTAAAGACGCATCTCTTTAGCCAAGCATTCACATTATAAATAAGTTTTATACTACAGTTAAATCGCACCAACAGCATTAATATTCTGAACAGCAGCTATGCTAATTATTTCCCATCTGCTTTTCTGTTGTTATCTCGGGACACTAGTCCCGAGGTAACTAGTTCGTCAGCTCCAGTTTGTATCCAGCCTCTCATGGAGACTTCAGATGCCCCTGTGATGAGACGACTCGACGCCTGTGAAGAGACGACTCAACGCCAGCGTTGTTATGGCCTAAAATAATACATGATTGATTAACTTATCCTAACATTTTTCTTTAACATTCTCTTTCTAACATTTTTCAATGTACATTTATGAAATGCACTTTCTGTGAAGCTGCTTTGAAACAATGTGTATTGTGAAAAGCGCTATACAAATAAATTTGAATTGAATTGAATTGAATTGAAAGCGGAAGGGAGGCAAAAACCGGAACGGGCAGTCCACGGGCAGTGACGCACAAACGCTGCTCTGACACATGAGCAGTGCCTTAAAGTTCCTGTTTATATACCCACTAAACGCTATGTGATTGGACGACTCGCTCACACACGTTAGAGAAAAACAAAACTCTCAGTCACATACCTGACTCAAAGGCTCATTCATTATGCAGCTCGTTAAGTGGTTCTTTTGTCCTCACAGCATTATTCATGATCCTTCACGCCTCTTCACATTTGGGCTTTGTAAACAAAAAAGTGTCTTTTAAATCAATATATTGTTTTATGTGAATGAGCAGACACAATGATTTGTACATAATATTGAAGGAAAAACTATAGGCAACAACACCCATTAGTCAAAAGTCTTGTGGACATTTTTTTTGACCATATTAGTTTTTTGTTTTTTCAATAACTACACATATACGTTATTCTCTCAAGAAGACAACCATGTACATACATGTTGCTCACATTTTATGGTAGCCAAGTTTGTGCGGAATACAGTGTAATTACACTTTTGCCATTAATGTGTTTATAAGCAACTGAAAAAAACACAAATGTCAGAGCATGTCAAAGCTTCTAAAGGGCCCCAAAAGTGTGCAGACCCGTAGGGGTTAATTCAGACATAAAACTCTTTCCCACAGTCTACACGTACAGATGTCATGTGTTGGTGGCTGTAAAAGTTGAATATCACTTTAACTTCTCAATTAGAAGGTCTGTTTTCAGTGCTGGGTGTTTGAATGGAATACTGAAGCCCAGCAGAAGCGTAAATGAGACAATATATTGATAATAATCTCAGTTGTGTATGTTTCAATGATCAAGTTTTTCTGGAGTGGACTCCCGACTCCCACTGTAGGAGTTGATGAAATCAACTACTCAACTTAATTTCACACATAAACAGGGTCAGGAATAATACAAGATTGCAGTTATTACACACTTAAAGGGTTAGTTCACCCAAAAATGAAAATTCTGTCATTAATTACTCACCCTCATGTCGTTGGTCACCCGTCAGACCTCCGTTCATATTCGGAACACAAATGAAGATATTTTAGTGTAAAGCTGATGGCTGAGAAAGGCTTCAGACAGGCCTCCATTGGCATTCAGTATATTGACACTTCCAAGATCCATGAAAGGCACTTAAAACGTCGTTACAAAGTCTATCTCACCACAGTGGCTCTACAATAATTTTACGATGCGACGACTAGTTTTTGTGTGCAAAAAAAAATCTAAATAACACCTTTATCCAACTTGTTCTCGACTTCCGTGTATGCCTCCACGACGCATGCGCGAGAATATGACGCAGATCCGGCGTTCGGACATATGACCCAGAAGCGATTTGTTTACGAGCAGAGGAAGACGCGCGTGTCTAAGCTGTTGGATTCTACATTGATCGTGCTTTAGGTCTCGGTGTAGTTCTCAAAATGGGGCTTAAGTGTGTATTTCATGGATTCCCGAACGCCGGCGCTACGTCATATTCTCGCGCATGCATCGTGGAGGCACACACGGAAGTCGAGAACAAGTTGGATAAAGGTGTTATTTTGATTTTTTTTTGCGCACAAAAACTATTGTCGTCGCATCGTAAAATCATTGTAGAGCCACTGTGGTGAGATAGACTTTGTAACGACGTTTTAAGTGCCTTTCATGGATCTTGGAAGTGTCAATGTACTGAATGCCAATGGAGGCCTGTCTGAAGCCTTTCTCAGCCATCAGCTTTCAACTAAAATATCTTCATTTGTGTTCCGAATATGAACGGAGGTCTTACAGGTGTCCAACGACATGAGGGTGAGTAATTAATGACAGAATTTTCATTTTTGGGTGAACTAACCCTTCAATTCATTCATTTCCCCTGACACAAAGCCTTAAAATACCCTTTGTCACGAATGGTTGCAGAAGATGAGGAAGCAGGATCCAAATGCAGTCTTTATTTAAATAAACTCAAAACGTCACAAATACCAAATCATAGAGACAGGAACAAGTCTCAGGAACAGAACAACCAACATCATGCAATGATAAGAACTGACAAAGAAAACAACTGAACACGGGTTTAAATACACAAGCAAACAGATAATGAGAACAAGACACAGCTCACAAGACTAATGAGACACACCTGAGCCGAAACTCAAATCAACATGAAAAACTACAAAAAACTACAATATAAAGCACAGGAAACACTTCAACAAAAGTCCAAGGACAGACACAGAGCATGAGGTGGGTAGTGTAGCCAAAATCTGTACTCAAGTAAAAGTACAAGTACTTACGGAAATATTTACTCAAGTAATAGTAAAAGTAACAATCGTAATATTTACTTGAGTAAGAGTAAAAAAGTATTCGATGAGAAAACTACTCAATTAGTTAGTTAATAGTTACTTTCGATCTGATTGATAAGAAGCGAAAACCCTGAATTTCAGGCTACTTGGAGAGCTTTCACACACACCTCTCTGTAACACTTTAAGTCAAGTCAAGTCAACTTTATTTATATAGCGCTTTTAACAATGTAGATTGTTTCAAAGCAGCTTTACAGTGTCAAACAGGAAAATAATGCAGCATAATTTTATTCAGCTGTATAGCCATTCTGGAAAAATTTCAAGTATCATACAGTGACAGTGTGGGCTTTAGATCAATAATTTGATCAGTAATTTAGTTTAAATGGTTAATTTAGTTTATTATTTAGATGTATTTCGATGTTTAGTTGAAAAATTTAGTGTCCCCAACTGAGCACGCCAAGCCAGAGGCAACAGTGGCAAGGAAACCAAAACCCCATTAGGTGACCTAATGGAGAAAAATAAACCTTGGGAGAAACCAGGCTCAGTCGGGGTGCCAGTTCTCCTCTGGCCAATTAACAAACAGCGTATTATTATTATTATTCTGGCAGTTTTACAGCTCGGAGGTCATAATAGATCAGAATATTCGAGGGACCGGGGGCAACATGCTGGAGACGGGTTTATTGAGGATGATGTTGATTAAATAATTATTAAAGTGCAATATTCGAATGATCGGAGGCAACACGCTGGAGACGGGTTTATTGAGATGCCGTGTCGATGAGGCAGTTTCAGGGGGAGTCTAATCACGGTCTCCCAGACACTTCGGGGTCCTGTGTTGGTCTTCTCTGGGCGCAGGTCCACCATCTGATCTGGATCCGGCCCGGATCCGGCTGACTGCAGTAAACCTCGGGATAAAACAGAGAGAATAACATTAGCGTAGATGCCATTCTTCCGATGATGTAACGAGTACATCAGGTGTTATGGGAAGTGTTCCCGGTTCCGGCTGACCTAGTTAATGCAGCCTAACAATCATTTCATTGAAAAAGTGTTTTATGTGTATGCCACAGTAAAGAGATGTGTTTTTAGTCTAGATTTAAACTGACAGAGTGTGTCTGCTTCCCGAACAATGTTAGGAAGACTGTTCCAGAGTTTAGGTGCTAAATAGGAAAAGGATCGACCGCCTGCAGTTGATTTGGATATTCTCGGTATGATCAACTGGCCAGAATTTTGAGACCGCAGTAGACGTGATGGAGTATAATATGTTAAGAGCTCGCTCAAGTATTGGGGAGCTAAACCATTTAGTGCTTTGTAAGTAATAAGTACGATTTTAAAATTTATGCGATGTTTAATAGGCAGCCAGTGCAGTGTTGACAGAACTGGGCTAATATGGTCATACTTCCTGGTTCTAGTAAGAACTCGAGCTGCTGCGTTTTGGACCAGCTGGAGTTTATTTATTAAGCGAGCAGGGCAACCACCCAGTAGAGCATTACAATAATCTAACCTTGAGGTCATGAACGCATGAACTAACTGTTCAGCATTTTGCATTGAGAGCATGTGCCGTAATTTAGATATATTTTTAAGATGGTAGAAAGCAGTTTTACAGATGCTAGAAACATGGCTTTCAAACGAAAGATTGGTATCAAAGAGCACACCCAGGTTCCTCACTGACGACGAGGACTTGACAGAGCAGCCATCAAGTGTTAGACAGTATTCTAGGTTACTACTTGTGGAGCTTTTTTGTCCAATAATTAAAAATTCAGTTTTTTCTGAATTGAGTTGCAGGAAATTACCAGTCATCCAATGTTTTATATCAGCTATGCATTCCGTTAATCTTGTGAATTGGTAAGTTTCTTTAGGGCGTGAAGAAATATAGAGCTGAGTATCGTCAGCATAACAATGAAAACTAACGCCATGCTTCCTAATGATATCTCCCAGTGGTAGCATGTACAGGGTGAAGAGTAGCGGTCCTAGCACTGAGCCTTGTGGTACTCCATACTGAACTTGCGATCGGTGTGACATATCTTCATTTACTACTACAAACTGATAACGGTCACATAGGTATGATTTAAACCATGATAATGCAATTCCACTAATACCTACATAATTTTCGAGTCTATTCAAAAGAATGTTGTGGTCGATAGTATCAAATGCAGCGCTAAGATCGAGTAACACTAATATAGAGATACAGCCACGATCGGATGATAAGAGCAAATCATTTGTAACTCTGACGAGAGCAGTCTCAGTGCTATGATACGGTCTAAATCCTGACTGGAAATCCTCACAGATACCATTTCTTTCTAAAAAGGAACATAATTGTGAAGACACTGCCTTTTCAAGTATTTTTGACAGAAAGGGTAGATTTGAGATTGGTCTATAATTGACTAAATCTGTAGGATCAAGTTGCGGTTTTTTAATAAGTGGTTTAATAATAGCCAACTTAAAAGTTTTCGGTACATATCCTAATGACAAAGATGAATTAATGATATTAAGAAGAGGATCTATGACCTCTGGTAGCATCTCTTTTAATAGCCTAGTTGGTATAGGGTCGAGCATACATGTTGTCGATTTTGATGATTTAACGAGTTTAGCCAATTCTTCTTCTCCTATAGCAGTGAATGAGTGTAATTTTTCCTCAGTGACACTACAATGCTCTGTCTGATGTGATGCTGTATTAGACGGCTGCATGGTTAAAAAATTTTTCCTAATATTATCAATCTTACATGTGAAGAAGTTCATAAAGTCATTACTGCTGTGCTGTTTACAATCATCAGAAGTTGAAGCTTTATTTTTGGTTAATTTAGCCACTGTATCGAATAAATACCTTGGGTTGTGTTTGTTTTCTTCCAAGAGAGTTGAGAAATAAGCAGATCTAGCAGTTTTTACAGCCTTTCTGTATGTGATCATGTGCTCTTTCCACGAATTACGAAATACCTCTAGTTTTGTTTTCTTCCAGCTGCGCTCCATTTTTCTGGCTGCTGTTTTAAGGGCCCGGGTGTGCTCGTTATACCACGGCGTTGGACTATTTTCTTTAATCTTCTTTAAGCGCAGAGGAGCAACTGTGTCTAAAGTACTGCAAAAGAGAGAGTCAATAGTTTCTGTTGCAACATCGAGTTCTTCTACACTATCTGGGATGCTGAGCAGATGATACTGATGAGGGAGATTATTTAAAAAGCAATCTTTAGTAGCGGCAGTGATTGTCCTGCCATTTTTAAAGCGAGGGGGTGGCTTTGCAACCTTAGCTAAATTAAGTATACATGATACTAAGTAATGATCTGAGATGTCATCGCTCTGCTGCAGAATTTCAACGGTATCAACATTTATTCCATGTGACAATATTAGGTCTAAAGTATGATTATGGCGATGAGTGGCTCCTGACACGTGTTGCCTAACTCCAATAGAGTTTAGTGTGTCTTTAAATGCTAATCCCAATACGTCTTTTCCGTTGTCAACATGGATATTAAAATCACCAACAATTAGTACTTTATCTACGGCCAGTACTAACTCTGATAGAAAATCAGCAAATTCTTTGATAAAGTCTGTATTATGCCCAGGTGGCCTGTATACAGTAGCTAACACAAATGTTGAACGGGTTTTATCATGTACACTACATAGCGTTACATAAAGCACCAAAACTTCGAAGGAATTATATTTGAAACTAGACTTCTGAGTAATACTGAAGATATTATTATAAATTACAGCAACCCCTCCCCCTTTACCTTTCAGACGCGGCTCATGTTTATAACAATAATCTTGGGGGATGGACTCATTCAAGGTAATGTAGTCGTCAGGTTTTAGCCAGGTTTCTGTCAAACAGAGCACATCTAGATTATTATCTGTAATAATATCATTAACAATAAGCGCTTTTGGGGAAAGGGATCTAATATTCAGCAACCCAAGCTTTATCAATTGTTCATCTGTATTATATATTTTGTTTATTTGTTGGACGTCAATTAAATTTTTACTGTTGAATGGTTTTGATGTTTTTTTGTATTTACTAATTCGGGGAACAGACACAGTCTCTATATGATAATATCTAGGTGAAAGAGTCTCTATGTGCTGGGATTTATCTGACTCCGGTAACGTGAGACAGCTAGCAGACGGTCGGTTTAGCCAGTTTGTCTGCTTCCTGACCTGGGCCCTAGTGAGTCAAGGTTTAGCTCTAAGACTATGTGCCAGATTACTAGAGAGAAGAGCGGCACCACCCCAAGAGGGATGGATGCCATCCTTCTTCAACAGGTCAGGTCTGCCCCAAAAACTTTTCCAATTGTCTATGAACCCTATGTTATTTTGCAGACACCACTTAGACAACCAGCCATTGAGTGATGATAGTCTGCTAACTATCTCATCACTCCTTTTTGCCGGGAGCGGTCCAGATAAAAAAAACAGCCTCAGACATCGTACTAGCGAGTTCACACACCTCTTTAATGTTAATTTTGGTGATCTCCGACTGGCGAAGTCGAACATCATTAGTGCCGACGTGAATAATAATCTTAGAGAATTTACGATTAGCTTTAGCCAGCACTTTTAAATTTGCTTTGATGTCAGGTGCTCTGGCTCCCGGTAAACAAGTGACTATGGTGGCTGGTGTCTCTATCTTCACGTTCCGTGTAATAGAATCGCCAATGACTAGGGCACTTTCAACAGGATACTCAGTGGGTGCTTCACTGAGAGGGGAGAACCTGTTAGATGTTCTAACTGGAACGGAAAAGCGGTTCTTTGGTCTGCGATTATGCTGCCTCACTGTTACCCAGTTTCCCTGCTGCGGGGGCCCTGCAGCCGGAACCGAAGAATGTACAGAGTTCACTAAGCTATTCGCATCCAAATCAGTGTCTAAAGCTGTTACATCCTCACTACTCTCAGATAAAGTATGGATGCGTGTTTCTAATTCTGAAATCTTCTCCGTCAGCCTAACTATCTCCTTACATTTATCACATGTGAAGCCCTGTTCGCCAGCGGAGAAGCCTACACTAAACATGCGACATGCACTGCAGGTGATAATGACAGGAGAAGACATGACTTACCGTGTTTGTTGATTAATCCAATTTACCACTTACCACAATCGTTTGCTGGACACAATTTACTAATCCAAGTTATGAACTCAGAAAAAGGGAGGCCCGGGTGCAGAGATAACAAGCTAACAGGCTACCAAAATGCTAACGTGTGATGGTGATTTAGATTAAAAGCTCAAATTTAACGTGATAGGCAATTTTTAAACAATGTATGGTGATGAGTAAGTTATATTTAGCAGTAGAAGAAAGAGGAAATATCAAAATAAAGATTCAAACGTAAGCAAGGCTCTACAGAGCTACAGACTTGAGCTACAGAGCAACAGACACAGCAGGCAGACAGGAGCAATTGATCAGGCAGGAGAGCAATCGATCAATCGATCTTACTTTACAATAAGGTTGTATTAGTTAACATTAGTTAATGTATTAGTTAACATGAACTAAGCATGAACAACACCTCTGTTCAGCATTAGTTAATCTTTGTTAACGTTAGTTAATAAAAATCCAGCTGTTCATGGTTTATTCATGTTAGTTCACAGTGCATTGACTAATGTTAACAATATTTGAATAATGCATTAGTAAATGTTTAAATTAACATAAAGATAAATAAGTGCTTTATAAGTGCAGTTCATTATTAGTTCATGTTAACTAATGTAAGCTAATGAACCATATATATATATATATATATATATATATATATATATATATATATATATATATATATATATATATATGTGTGTGTGTGTGTGTGTGTGTGTGTGTGTGTGTGTGTGTGTGTGTGTGTGTGTGTGATTAATGGTTAAACAGTGTAAATTAATGGTGTGCTGGGCTAACTAGAGCTCTTCTTAAAACATACTTTGTTCTTATATTTTTATATAGGCTTTTTATATAGTATATAGGCTATTCTTTAGGTAGGAATAAAATACAATACCGTTTTTATTTGTATGTATTTTCTACACTTCAGACAGGTGTCTGTCCGGATTTGTGTATAAATGCAAGACGTCACATTAGGCTATTCAATTTGTTTCGTTTTGTGAAAAAAAAAGGATATGTAAATGTGAAGATGTGAACGTTTGTTCGTGGACGTGTGTTGTTTGGAGGATTCAAACGATTTGTCATTGCTTGCACAAGAGCGCATATGAGGAAAACACTCGGACAGTGTGTGAAATAGTATTATAATAAGGGAAAATTTCCCATAGTTACCAAATGATCGTTAATAGTAGGGCTGGGGCGATATATCGCATGACATTGTTAGGCGCATCTCGTCAGTAAAGCCGGTTCCTTGATTAGTAGTAAATCGCCATCACCTGCTTTCAGATGGAGCGGCATTTACTACACAGAGCCGTAGTTCACTGACAAGCTGAGCCATATCGCATTAATTATCGCAGGCAATACGTCCGTGATGGCGATTTACTACTAATCAAGGAACCAGCTTTACTGACGAGATGCGCCTAACAATGTCATGCGATATATCGCCCAGCCCTAGTTAATAGTGTTCAAATATAGGCATCATTGTGACACTTACCGCTACATGTTCTTTTCAGGGTGGAATTCTTGTATGCTGAGAGATGTCAGTTTGTTTTGGTGCACACAACATGCATCGCATTATGAAACTATTCTTTTTGACATCTTGGAGTGAAAACATAGACTGAACTTGAGGCCACGGGCAATCTGCCTCCCGTAGCTCACACACATCTTCCTCTGCTTCGGCCATCATCTTCCAACTAAACGTGCGTTAATTATAAGCGGGTGATGCGTAGCAACCTCTCGCGAAGCAGCCTCTCCAACGTTTCGCGAGACTTGCGAAAGTTATATTAACTTATTTTAAAATATATAATATAATTATTACCATTTGACAGTAACGGAGGAACGCCACCGAATGTAACTTAGTAAAAGTACAGTTTTTTCACAAGAAATTTACTTGAGTAAGAGTAAAAGTACCCATCTTTAAATCTACTCTAAAAGTACAAGTTACCCAAAAAATTTACTCAAGTAAATGTAACGAAGTAAATGTAATTCGTTACTACCCACCTCTGAGCATGTGACACCCTTATTAAAACAGTGACGGTCCAAATTAGACCAATTTAGCGATGACATTACCTTGACTTTATGAGGAGCTGTCAAGGTCGTTACCTAGCTATTTACGATACCTTATTTTACAGTAAATAATCATGAGAAACAGCCGTGGTCGAATATTTTGTCAGAATTAAATAAACGAGAATGAAGGTATTCCTTCATGAATTAATCTCATTATATTTGTCAGGGGATGGCGCTAAACACACATGATCATTGTCTTAAAAACAGCTCGGACAGTCACATTAAAGATATTAAAAATAAATACAAACTACACACAATAATGTAGACTCATTGATGAGTTTATTCATGACGTGAGATTTATGGTTAGTTTAATGATTATGAACACAAATAGGTAAACCATGGGAAAACCAAATTTATATTTATTGCATTAATATAACATCAATTAAACTAAAGCTGGCACAGAGTCATGTATAATCACAAACTAAAGTCGCTATTGTTTCATGTTCATAAATGAGACTTGTGATGGGTCAAACACTAGCTTTTATTCCGCTCACTTTTCCTCGTACTCCACATGCATTTCTCTGTTTTCACACTGTTCTTCACCTCGTGTCCTCCCCATCTCCTGATAGCTCACTGTTGCCACCTATTGGCTAACCTATATCGTAACATCTCCCTTCACATAACAAAGGAAAGTTCTTGAAATTGAACACTACACAACATAACCCAACTCAATTAGAAAACCCCTTATACAGATTAACAGGTTGAACAAAACTATCTGTTGTTCTGCGAATGTCTTAATGAATAGTTAAATAAGCATGACATTGTTTTTGCATATGTATAATATTCCCTTTTTTTTTTTTTTTACATAACATAGTCCGTAGAGTATCTAGCAGGAATTTTGATGTTGGACCTGGTTCTTGTGTGTCTTAGAACTGGGACTGTGGGTGGCGAGGTAGCATCTCTGTTTGTTATTTGCTGTGTGGTGCTCTCTGAAGACTCTCCTGTCACCCAGTAATCATCAATTACGGTGGGTTGGTCTGCCGGTAAGGTGACTTTGAGCTGTTCAGGCACAGGACGAATGTCTTTTCTGTTGCGACTGTATTTTTTGCCTTTCACTAGCAGTATGTAGGACCGGTCACTGAGTTGATCAATGCAGATGCCAAGTGCCCATGTACTGGTTGGGTTATTGGGGTGAAGAAGTACCCGCACTGTCTGTCCTTGAATTATGCTTGGCATGTCCCGTGCTGTAGTGTCATAGCGTTGCTTCACTGCTGCTCGCTTGGCTATTTTTCTTGTGACAACTTCTTGCACTACTTTAGGATGCAGAAGGGCCTCTCCAGCAGGCAGGGTGGTGCGTGTTCTCCTTGACATGAGCCTTTGAATTGGAGAGCTATTGAGGCCTTCTGTTGGGGTGTTTCTCCATGCCAGAACTGCTTTCCACAGGTCTCCCCCTTCCAAGGTGGAGGTTTTTTTTATCAGTGTCTTTGCTATTTTTACAGCTGACTCTGCTTTACCGTTGCTTTGGCTGTGATATGGTGATGATGTGACATGGTTAAAGTCCCATTCCTCTGCGAATTCTTGAAAGTCCATGCCACTGAATGGTGGTCCATTGTCTGTGAAGACTTCAAGGGGAATGCCATGTCTGCTGAACTGTCTTTTGCAGCATTCGATGACTGTGGATGAGGTGTAATCTGGCATTCTGTCTATCTCCCAGTAGTCGGAATAGTAATCCACCATAATTAGGAACATGGAGTCATTTGCAGTAAATAGGTCCATTCCTATTTTAGACCATGGGAGGTGAGGTAGTTTGTGTGGAATCAATGTTTCTTTTTGCTGTTTCACATGGATAGTGTTGCATGTGGCGCAACTGCTGACAAAGTTTTTTACGTCTTCTGTGATGCCAGGCCAGAAAACTGCCTCACAAGCCTTTCTCAGGCTAGCCTCAATTCCAGAGTGACCAGTGTGGATTTTTTCAAAAAAAAAACAGGGCGTAAAGCTTCAGGAATGAGGATCCTCTGTCCTTTGAATATTAGGCCACTGTCACTGGCTAGTTCCTCCTTGAAAGTCCAGAATGGTCGCAATAAGCTGTTGACAGCACATTTGCGGTTGGGCCACCCAGTTTTAATGCAAGCATGTAGTTTTTGGAACAGTGCATCTTTGGCAGAGTGTGTTTTGATGGTTTCCAGTGTCTTTGTGGAGATATTGATACAGCTGGAATGACTAACTTGTTCAAAGTCTTGTGAGGTAAGGCCCATTGCATATACTGAGGCTGGCGTCTGCATTTGTGAGTGTGTCACGCTCGCCTGACGGCTCTCGAGAGAAAGTCGGCAACATGCAAATCCTTGCCTGGTTTGTACTGCAAGTGTATCTGGTATCTTTGTAGCCTCAGTAGCATTCTCTGTAATCGCTTGGGTGCTGTCAGCGTATATGAGACAGGGTGCTGTCAAGTGGCCTGTGATCACTGTGCACAGTGATGTGCTCTCTTCCATGTAGATACTGGTCGAATTTATCACATGCAAAGACAATGGCAAGGCACTCTTTCTCAATCTGTGCGTATTGTTGTTCTGTTGGGATCAGCGTCCTGGACGCAAATGCTACAGGTTGTCCATTCTGTAGGAGGGCTGCCCCTAACCCTTTCTCACTGGCATCACATAGCAGTGTGACCTCCTCTTTGACGTCATAGTATTTAAGTACAGGGTAGTGAGTGACTAAATCTTTGATCTTTTCCAGAGCTGCATCATGTGCTTGTAGCCACGTCCAGTCAAAATCCTTGTCTGTCAGGCGTCTGAGAGGTTCACATATGTCAGACAGACGGGGCAGGAACTTTGCCAAGTAGTTTACAAACCCCAAAAGCCTTTGGAGGGATTTGACGTCGGTCGGTGTTTGCATGTTCTGGATTGCGGTTATTTTCTGCGGGTCCGGGCGTAAGCCTTCATTCGTGAGGAGGTGACCCATGTACGTCACACTAGGGAGCTTCAGCCGGAGTTTCTTTCTGTTCAGCTTCAAATTGACTTCTCTAGCTCTCTGTAGCAGGGCTGAGATGTTCTTGTCATGATCTGCCAATGCGTCTTTTGTAGTGTTGCCACACCCATAGACGAGAATGTCATCTGCAATTACACTGACTCCTCTGAGGCCCTGCAATGCTTCATGCTGTCTCCTTTGGTACTCTTCAGCTGCCGGTTTGATTCCAAATGGCATCCGAAGCCATCTGTATCTTCCTTCAGGCGTCCAAAATGTGGTGAGGTAGCTGCTGGCCTCATCTAGCTTTACTTGCCAATAGCCATCCTTTGCATCAAGAACTGTGAATATTTTTGCATTGGTTATTTCTGGAAGGATTTCTTCAATTGTTGTAATCTGGTAGTGTGATCTGAGCAAAGCTTTGTTCAATGGGGTAGGATCAATGCATATGCGCAGCTTGTCATTCTTTTCAATAACTACCATGTTGCTTATCCACGGAGTCGGTTCCGTAACTTTAGCAATGACCCCCTTTTGTTCCATTTCGTGAATGGCTTTGATGATTTTTGATTTGATGGGAATAGGAATCCGTCTTGGTAACTGCTGTACAGGCTGGACTGTGGGGTTAATCTCAAGGTGTAGCTCCCCTGGGAGGCATCCTAATCCATCAAACACATCATCATACCTGGAGATGATTTCGTCCGTTGTGTTGGGTGCGCCTGGCAACTCTTTCGTGTCAATGTTGTGTATTACATGGTTGGTGTTTATTTGAAGTAGATTGAGTTTCTGGCAGGTTTCAGCTGAAAGCAGTGGTATATGTGATGTCTCCATTACTTGAAATCTGAGGATGTATTTGTGCCCTTCATGGTCTGTTTTGAGGTCACATTCACCCTTAGGCTTGATTAGCGTGCCATCATACAGCTTGAGTGTGGCTTTGCTGGGCATTAAAGCTGGATTGCCATCTTGCAGTAAGCGTTGGAGGTCACGAAAACCGATTACATTGACTGTGGAGCCTGTGTCTAGCTGGCACTTCAGGGTACAATGGGAATCGTCATTGACAGATTTAATATTGTGTGGGGTCAGCTTCAAATTTATGAACCATTTACTTTGGTTGGCTTGCATACAGTTTACATGTGAAATGTACCACATTGCATCTGCTTGTTCTTCAGACTGGATGTCCTCCTCTACTAAGTTCAGCTGTGGTTTGTGTTGTCTTTGTTTGCACACGCGTGCAAAATGATTTCGCTTGCCACATGTTTTACAGGTTACACCATAAGCGGGGCATTTGGCTTTTGCATGCAGTGATCCACAGTAATGGCATGAGTTGTTATGTTGCCTTTTTTTGTGATCCTCAGAAACGTTTGTCTGTTTATACCACTGCCTGCCGCGTTCAGAGTAATTTTCTCGAGAAGTGAAATTGATGACGTCATCCCGCTCCGCTCCGCTTATTTTCTGTATCTGCAATTGCGCCTGTTCACTCGCGCGACACATGTCTATAGCCGTGGTTAGTGTGAGCTTTGGTTCGCGTAATATCCGTGCTTGAGCACTTGAATCCTTTGTGCCTATGACCAGCCGGTCACGGATCAGCTCTTCTCTTAATTCACCAAATTCACATGTATCTGCTAGCTTCCTTAACTTTGCAATGAACTGTTCTGCTGTCTCACACTGAGTTTGTTTACAGTCATTAAACACGAACCTTTCGTAGATCACATTCTTGCATGGTTCAAAATGTGATTGTAATGCATCTAGTATTTTAGTCGGATCCTCCCTGTCTGCCGACGGCATGTGTAGATGGCGTTGAAGTTGATGGCATTCTTTTCCCATCACTGTCAGTAGTGTTGCCACTCGAATTTTTTTGTCTTTTTTATCCAGGCCAGTGGCAATCTCATAATTGTCCCATTGTGCACGGAAAAACGCCCAGTTGCTGTGTGTGTCACCTTTCATGTCCATGGGTTCTGGAACCGGGATGCTGTATGCCATGGCTGCTAGCTGCTGATCTGACTTGACTGAACGATTAACTTGATTAACAAATACGTTGTCCGTTTACTTGCTTGTTCGGCTTGAGTGGTCTTTGTTGGTTCTGACTTCTGACACCATGTTTCATGTTCATAAATGAGACTTGGGATGGGTCAAACACTAGCTTTTATTCCGCTCACTTTTCCTCGTACTTCACATGCATTTCTCTGTTTTCACACTGTTCTTCACCTCGTGTCCTCCCCATCTCCTGATAGCTCACTGTTGTCACCTATTGGCTAACCTATATCGTAACAGCTATGACTGTTATCTATTTCTACAGTAAACTACATGTAGGATAAATGTGTGTGACAGTTGTTTGTACTCCAGCTCTGACACGCAGTGTAATATGGCAGTGTCTGAATTTCTCAGTCCTTATAGTGCACTCGACTGCCATGCACTATATAGGGATCAGAGAATCAGTGAACGAGTGAGAGAGTTCAGACACAGAGTCAGAGCCCGACTCTACGGCTATTCAGAGTCCAGGAATCCACTCTTTTGTAGTCGACTCCCCATCATCACAATCTGACCAGCATAAATACAACAAGTGTGTTTATTCTACTCTGACTGATTCACAACAACATCCCATAAAACCATGAAACTATCTCTTATTCATGAAGGCAAACGTGCCACATTCTGTGAAACCCCACAATCAGATGATTAAACTACAGTAACAAGGAAATAATATAAAATATAAAAAACATAAAATGACATGAATAATAATAAAATGAATAAATGATTAAATGATAAATGGTATAAATCAAATGACAAATATAAACATGACTAATGATTATAAATGATCGATTATAATATAAAATAAAATAAAATAAAATAAAGCACAACACAGATGCATGGTTGAAGTAACACACACACACACACACACACACACACACACACACACAGATTTCTTTTAGAATCATTAGATCCTTCATTTACACAGGAATTGATCAACAAACGGTGTGATTGATTCATTCTCTTCAATCTGAGTCTTAACTCCCTCGACATTGACGTTCTGTTCCTGTATTTCTTTCACTGTTCTTTAAACTCTGCAAATTCACTCTCCACATGTCTTTTGAGATCATCTTTGGATGTCTTAAATTAAGTTTTGAGTTGAAAGTCTTGGATTTGCTGGTATCATCCAGACATATTTGCAGTGAGTCTTCTTCTGTCTCATATTTGCTCTCTCTTCTCTGTTAGTTTCCCTGCCTGTTTGTTCTTTGTTTTATCTTGCTTTTCGCGTTGTTTCCCTCACTCATCCTTAAATATTCTCTGACTTTATTTTTATCTCGTTTAGTGGGAGCTCATCATTTACTCAATCAATGCGGCTCATTCATCAACACATTTTCACTGATGATCCACGTGTAAGCCTAAACCCAGGATAGAGCGGTTTAGTGAATGTGGTCTGGACTGTGTGGATGAGGCTCATTGTGTCTCCAGAGACACTGTAGAAGGACAGAGTTCCTGCACTGGGATCCACATACACTCCTACTCTATTGCTGATGATGGACTCTACAGGGAGATCAGTCTTTATGCTATTGTGTGTATATGAGCAACTGATGGGAGAGCAGAGCAAATTCCAGGACTGATCATTAGCTCCAAACAAACCATTTTTACCCCGTCCCTTCCTGCTGATGCTCTTATATGACACTGATATAAACACACCTTTACGTCCACATCCACTCCACTCAATCTCCCAGTAACTGCGTCCACACACACTCTCTCCACACAACACCTGACGATGCACATCAAATCTGTCTGGATGATCCGGATACGACTGAGGATCTGTTCGAGTGTATTTAACTATTCCCTCAGACAGAAAGAGGCGTTCATTCACTGTGTTCATATCCAGATTTAGCTTATGGGAATCTGATGGAGAGAAAACATATCAGAATCAGGCATTATGAATCTGATCTTTTAATGTACACTGTAAAAAGATTTTTACTGCTTGTTAAATTTACTTAATTAAAATGAGTTAAAACCACACAATTACTAAATATTTTGTTTAATTTTAATGTGTAAAATCCACTTAAATATGTAAAACTGAAGTTTACTTAATCCATTTGGACTATCTGAATAATTAGTGTTGAATAAAGTGAAACTGCAGTGGATTTTTAGTTCCCAGCATGCTTTGCACAGGTCTGGATCAGGAGAGTACATTTTGAAATTAACCCCTAGGAGTCTGAGCTGTTTTGGGGCCCTTTAGAAGTTTTGACATGCTCTGACATTTGTGTTTTTTTCAGTTGCGTATAAACACATTAATGGCAAAAGTGTAATTACACTGTATTCAGCACAAATTGGGCTACCATAATATGAGAGCAACATGTATGTATGTCACAGGGTGTTTTGGTGTTGGTTCATGTTTCATGTTTTTAGTTTATCATGTTTTCTGAGTGTGTCATGTTCACTGTCTTGTTTCCCGGTCTTGTCATGTGATTCCCAGGCCCTCAGTTCTGTCATTGGTTCATTGTTTAATCACTGTTCACAGGTGTCACTTGTCTAGTCATTAGTCTCTGTGTATTTAGCCCTCATGTTTGCTGTGTGTCCTGGTCTGATATTGAGGTTGTTACCACTGTTGGTGAGTTTTGTTTTAGCCATGCTATGTGAGCCATGTCTTTGTTTATAGTTTATGCCAATTCATGCCAAGTCTTTGTTTTACATTTTGAATTTTGATTAAACTGCACTTGGGTTCAGCAACTTGCCTCCAGTGGATTTATTACAATGTACATGCTTATATTTTTGAGAGAAAAATGTTAATGCATGAATTTTGAGAAAAAAATAAAAATAAATTAAGGCCTCAAAACACACAATAGATATGTGTCCACAATACTTTTGACTAATGGGTGTATTTGCCTAGAGTTTTTGCTTCAAACTGGTGTGAGAATCATTGAGCCTACTCATTCACATAAAACAATACACTGATTTAAAATTTGTAAGACAGTTTTTCTTCACAAAGCCAGTATGTGAGGAGGCGTGATATCTAATGAATAATGATGGATATCACCTGAGAGGACAGAAGAACATAATAGTCTGCATAATGACCTGCATAATGAATGAACTTAATTCAGGTGTGTGACTGAGAGCAACAGGACAAAGGACATATATTATGTATTGTACTTGGTAAATGGACTGCATTTATATAGCGCTTTCAAGAGACCCATGGCCATCCAAAGCGCTTTACATCTTGCCTCACATTCACCCATTCATACACAGACGGCGGTGTCAGCCATGCAAGGCTCCATCCAGCTCATCAGGAGCAGCTGGGGTTAGGTGTCTTGCTCATGGACACCTCGACACTTGGTCAGGTGGAACCGGGGATTGAACCACCAACCTTCCGGTTTGTAGACAACTTACATGAACCACTGAACCACTGCGCCCCTACTTATCTAGTAAATGCATCTTGATTTAAGAATGTTTAAATATTTAGACTAGAAACAAGACTAAAATTACTAAGAGCATTTTTTACTATTTTTATGTTTTTAAAAGTAGTCACATGTAAAAAAATAATATTAAATCATTAAAATTAAGATACAATTTATACAAAACGAAATTCAAAGTAAAGAAAGCAATTCACTTTCTACAAAACATCTCGGTTACGACTGTAACCTTAGTTCCCTGAATAGGGAACGAGACGCTGCGTCACCGCTTTGGGAACGCCTCTGCGTGATTGGGTCGTGAAGCGTGTATGTAATCAGTTCAATAGAGAGACGGAACGTCATAGGCGGATGACGTCATTGACCGGAGGTTATAAAGCAGAGCAGGAAGTACAAGCCCACAGCTTCTGGAAGGGATGAAGCAAGACTGTTGCGGCATGCGGGGAGTATGGCAGAGTGACGCAGCGTCTTGTTCCCTATTCAGGAAACTACGGTTACAGTCGTAACCGAGACATTCCCTTTCAAGGGAACTTGCGCTGCGTCACCGCTTTGGGAACGAGAATACCCACGTCCCCATAGGAGCCGGGTGCCCGCAGTGACTCTGTCTAAGGGGCGAGCACCCGAGTCCCAGGAGTAGCATTAATGTCGAGCTCGTAGAACCTGACGAAAGTGTGCGGTGAGGACCAGCCTGCCGCATCACAAACATCCTGCAGGGAGGCCCCTGCCAAAAGTGCCTGAGAGGCATCCATACTCCTAGTTGAGTGGGCCCGGACAGCCAAAGGAGAAGGCCGTCCGGCCGCAACATAAGCAAGTGAGATAGCCTCGACTACCCACTTGCTCATCCTCTGCTTTGACGTAGGGCCCCCCCTCGAGGGTGGCCCATAACAAACGAACAACTGTTCTGATCTTCTCCACAGGGCAGCTCTGTGGACATAGGCGTCTAGTGCCCGGACAGGACAATGCCGATTAAGTCTCTCTTGGTCTGACTTAAGAAATGGAGGAGGACAGAAGGCCTGCAGTACTAAGTGTCTTACAGGATTAATAGGGACCTTAGGAATATAACCCGGCCTAGGATGCAAAAAGGCCTTAGCCATGCCGGGGGCAAATTCCAAGCATGAGGGTGCCACAGAGAGGGCTTGCAAATCCCCTATTCTTTTCAAAGAATATATAGCAAGAAGAAAGATAGTCTTTAAAGTGAGAAACTTCTCAGAAACTTCCTCGAGCGGCTCAAAGGGAGCCTCGGAAAGGCCTTTGAGGACGACAGCGAGGTCCCAGGCCGGCACCCTGGTGCGAACTGCAGGTCTCAACCTCAAAGTGCCATGAAGGAAACGAGTAACGTAAGGGCAGCATACCACACTCCTTTGGGTGGTGTTTCATTGGAGCGACACAATGAAACTCCACCCAAAGGAGTGTGGTAAGCTGCTAAGGCCGCCACGTACACCTTTAATGTGGAGGGAGTTAACCCAGCGGAGACCCTCTCCTGCAGGAACTCCAGCACCGCGCTCGCAGGGCAGTTAACTGGATCCCACAGGGGATCTCTGCACCATAAGGTGAAGAGTCTCCACTTCAAAGCATACAGTTTCCTCGTGGAAGGAGCTCTAGAGTGTAGAATGGTCTCCACAACTTCGGTTGAGAGACCAGAACTCATGAGCTGGGCCCCCTCAGAGGCCAAGCCCACAGTTTCCACAACTCTGGGCGAGGGTGTATGAAGACACTGCCCGCCTGAGAGAGAAGGTCCCTCCTGAGTGGAATCTCCAGGGGAGAGCCGTCGAGGAGAGACACAATGTCCGAGAACCAAACTCGGCCCGGCCAGAATGGGACTACTAACAACAGACGGGCCGGGCACTATCCTGACGCACTCTCTCTAGAACTCCCGGAAGCAGAGCAATTGGGGAAAATGCTTACAGGGGCAGCCTCGGACACTGTTTGTGGTGAGTGTATGCGTGCTGCTTCCACAATCTCGACACCTCAGTGTGGAGATAGGTGAAAAACGGCATGCCCCAACGTGGAGGCTGCACAGAGAGGGGTGGCAGGAAGAGCTCATTCGAGCCTGCTTTTAACTGAGGCACGCTCCTGATTATCTTGTGGTCAGTCGATGTTTAATTTAGACACAGCTCTGCACAAAACCTCCATGAGCTCCTCACTGGCAGGAGATTGAAGTGGCGAGTCTTCAATCCCTGCAACGATACTGCAGACATCCAACTCCTCAGAGCCGCAGAAACTGCAGCGCAGGCTTTAAAAAAAAAAGGGTTTTAAAAAAGGGGCGGGCCCATCTCTAACCCCCCTGACCCTCGAGCGCCGACTGCGCGTGCTGCTCTCCCAAACAAACAACACACATCAAGTGTGTATCGCCGCTCGTGATATAGCTTGGGCAGGGAGGAACACACTGTTCAGTTCAATTTTCAGTTCAATTTTATTTATATAGCACGTTTAAAAACAACCATAGTTGACCGAAGTGCTTAACAAAATTCAAAATCAAAGAGATAATATACACAAACAATACACAGTATACAATACAAAATAACCAACAGCACAACAACAAAGTCAAGGTCAAGATATCAAAGCTCAACTTGATTTGAAAGCCAATGCATAATAATGGGTCTTAAGCAAGGACTTGAATGTTTCAATGGTCTGGGCTGTTCTTACATGAATGGGTAGACCATTCCAAAGATGGTCCACTGCAAAGGCTCGGTCACCTTTATTTTTTAACCTGGATCTGGGCACATCAAGGAGCATCTGATTGGAAGACCTCAGTGCTCTGACAGGTGTGTGGACATGCAAAAGCTCTGATAAATAGGAGGGCGATAACCCATTTAAGATCTTGAAAACAGTTAAAACTATTTTAAATTCGATCCTGAAACAAACCGGAAGCCAGTGGAGTGTTGCCAAAACCGGTGTGATGTGGTCGCACTTTTTAGTCCCAGTTAAAAGTCGAGCTGCTGCGTTCTGCGTTCTAACTGTAACCGGCGAAGAGATGACTGATCCAATCCAACATACAGAGAGTTAGAGTAATCTAAATGGGACGTAATAAATGCAATGTATGACTCTTTCAAAGTCTTTACGTAGCAGCTAAGGTTTAACCCTAGCCAATAGTCTCAGCTGAAAGAAACTGGTTTTAACAACAGAGCTAATCTGTTTATCAAATTTAAAATCACTGTCAAAAATCACACCCAGTTTCTTGGTAAAAGGTCGAATATGAGAACCTAAAGTACCAAGAGCATCAACACAGGCACTAAAATGTACAGCACGACCAAACACAACAATTTCAGTCTTATTATCATTGAGACAGAGAAAGTTTTGATCCAACCAAATTTTGATATCACTCAAGCAGTTCAACAAAGGCTGGACAGTATCCTTGTCATTGTTTTTTACAGGCAAATAGATTTGTACATCGTCTGCAAAACAGTGGAAAGACATGTTATGTTTTTTTAAAATGGACCCTAAGGGCAGCATGTACAGAGAAAAGAGCATGGGTCCCAAAATGGAACCTTGGGGGACCCCACAAGAAAGAGGGGCAGCAGATGAAGAGCAATTCCCAAGGTGGACAGAAAAACTTCCATCTGCCAAATATGATTCAAACCATTTTAGGGCCATGCCCGTAATGCCAACACTTTGATTGAGTCGGGATAAAAGGATAGAGTGGTTGACAGTGTCAAAGGCGGCAGTCAAATCTAAGAGCACTAAAACAGCTGAGTTTCCTGAGTCAACCTCTAAGAGTAGATCGTTATAGACTCTTAGAAGGGCAGTTTCAGTACTATGGCGGGGCTTAAAACCAGACTGGAACTTTTCATAAATATTAAAATCATCTAAAAATGATTGTAATTGATTATAAACAACCTTCTCCAAGATTTTAGATAAGAAGGGAAGTTTAGAAATAGGTCTAAAATTAGACAAAACTGAAGGATCCAGATTTTTCTTTTTTAAAAGAGGTTGCACGACAGCATGTTGAAAAGCAGCTGGCACACAACCTGAGCTGAGTGATGTGTTAACCAAGGTTAAAATACTGGACCCAACAGTGTTAAAAACATCTTTGAGTAAACGGGCAGGGATACTGTCCAGCAGGCAGTTTGCAGGACGAAGCTGCTTAACTATGTCCGAGAGAACATGTAATGTAACCGGCTCAAACTGCTGGAAGACAGCTGGGCATAAAGATGGAACAGAGGGGTCACTGGTAAAAGCAGAGGATGAAAAGCTCAGGCCAGCAATTTTATCTATAAAGTGTTTCAGGAAGTTTTTACACAACAATGTGGATGGCACAGCACAGTCAATTTCACAAGGGTTAACAAGAGAATTGAACACTTTAAAGAGAACCTGAGGCCTCTGGGTGTTATTAGCAACCAGGTGAGATAAAAAATGAGTTTTAGCAGATTTAACTGCTCCCTGGTATTTATGTAAGGCGTCCTTTAAAATGTGAAATGACACTTGTAGTTTGTCCTTCTTCCACTTTCTCTCAGCAGTTCTGCAGGTACGTCTGAGAGAGCGGGTATAGTCATTTAGCCAAGGTTCAGTAAGCGCTTTAGTGCATTTATCCCTCCATGGAGCAACAGAGTCGAGTATCTTAGTACAAGTATAGTCAAAAAGGTTTGTGAGTTCCTCCACATTAAGATTACAATCTTCAATACTGAACAGCACTGAGTCTTTAAAGGCAGCAGAAAACTGAGAGGCAGTTAGAGGATTAATTGCACGCACACTGCGTGCGGGAGCAACAGTTGAAGTGACCGAGCAGGGGACAACTATAGTAAATATAACGGGCAGATGCTCCGACATACAAGTGTCACATATTTCATCAATGGCAACATCTAAACCATATGACAGTATGAGATCCAAAGTATGTCCTTTTTCATGTGTCGGGCCAGAGACAGACTGCGTAAGATTAAAAGAGTCAATAAGATTAAGAAAATCCTTAGACATAGGTCTGGATTCGCAGCACACATGTATATTAAAATCACCAACGATTAAAAAGCGATCATATTTTAACGCAATCCCAGCCACAAAGTCAGCAAAGTCCTGAATAAAATCCTTATTAAACTTTGGAGGTCGATACACCACCGCACATAATACCATCACTGGAAGATTCGCCTCAAACAGCTGCAGCTCAAAGCTAGAGCAGCGGTCAAACGGAATCTCCCGACACTGAAAGACACACTTAAACGCAGCGGCCAATCCTCCACCTCTACCTGTGGTCCGAGGAAAAACTAAGGAAGCCACATCGAGGAGGAAGAAGTTCAGAGAAAGGCGTGAGCTCGCCATCATGAAGCCAGGTTTCTGTTAAGAACATAAAATCCAACTCACGAGAAGTGAAGAAGTCATTGAGGAGAAAAGTCTTGTTGGCTAGCGATCTAGCATTAAACAAAGACAGGCGAAGAGTTTGATCCTCACTGCCTGGAGGCGCCGCACGATCTAGCGGGCGCAGGTTCGAAAAATCCACACCGCCTCGGTGGATCCGAGCCCGCATGGGAGAAGATGGTGCCATCAGCAGGTGGGCTTCGGAAATAACCCATGAGCCAGGGACAACTGGACAGAGCCAGCGGCCTCTCATCCTCAGCAAACGCCCGGCAGCAGGAATGTAGCGTCCATCAGGACCCGTCACACAGGTGGACGCCAGGTAAGCCCTGAATCCGACCAGTACACCTCCGCGTTTACCCTGTTGCTTGTAGCGCTTCTTACGGGGAAGAACAACAGGTGAACGGCGCAGATACTCAGGTATATCCGACAGCAAAGGAGGAAGCCTCGAGGTCCAGTGGTCTCCCAAAACATGTTTTTCAGACAATATATCAGCAGATATTCGAATGTTGAAAAGTGTGTGGCGATCATAAACTAGCAAAGCAGAGACATCTCGACAGTATGTACAGATAAATAGGGCGATAGCAAACAACAAACTAAGTAGACGAGACAGACGGCTTGCCATGCACACTGGCGCCATCATGTCCTCATGTCATCACTGTCACCCTGTCACACTGTCTGTAATGCTGCTCGCTCGCCATAGTGTCTCTCATCTATCAGTATGTGTTGCAACTTGTTGTCAACTCAAACTCCACATTTTCAAAACGGTTAACACACAGGCCTAAACAGTGGCACTCATGGTCAAAATGACTCTAACTGCGCCAAAACATTTAAAATATGCAACAAAAGCAAATTTTGCCTTCAAAAAACACAACTTGCAAACAAGTATTTGAGCTCTTTCAGTCAATCATTACACAATGGGAATGAGTAAACAATTACATAAAGCATATCACTGAAGATATTTCTGTATCTACTGTACAGCAACATTACCTGTTCTCCCGTCAAAAAGTTCTGACAATGGATGCAACAGTGCTCCTGTTTAGGGACTCTTTGTCCAGCCTCTCTAAGAGAAAGGCAATGATTGATAACGTGATCAATAACAGTTGCCCGAATTTAATCTGAAACCTGAGCCCTCCAACTACACCTCCACCTCGCACACGGACTCCTCTTCCTCTGACCCCTCTTCCTCTGACCCCTCTACCTCTTCCTCTCACTCTCATCTGCCTTAGACCTCCTCAATCCATGCTGGCACAGAACAACACAGACGTGGCACCTTTTTTTTAATAAGGCCTGCAGACTGATTGCTAATTGAAGATTTGTGTAAAGGAGTGTCAAACAGGTGCTCCAGTGATTTCATACTGATCTAGGTAGTTTCTAATAGTTAGGAACACATGGTTTCTGTTTGATTACCATAGCTAAAACAATGGAGTTTGGACTACTTGAATGAGATCCGTGTTAACTGTTTTGCAAAAGGGTGGGGAAAATGTGTCAATCCAATGAGAAAGGGTTAACACATTTGCAAGACAGGTCTTCTGCTCTGCTGAGATAGTGATGATGAAAACTGAGTGGATCCTAGTTTCTTTAACCAGGTCAAAGCAATCAAGAAAAACTGTAACTCGATAAAACAAACTTTGATATAAAATTTGAAAAATAACATTAGGCTATAATATTTAAACATCAATATGAAGCAAAATACATTTGACTGGTACTATATTTATAGCATCTGAGCAGACATTTGCGCATAAAAGCTTTATTGATGTGACACTTTAGGTTTTATTTTACAATAAACACGTTATAATCTGTCCAAAACAGGCCAAATAAATCTTGTCTAAACAGTCTTGCGTGTATGACAATTTATATTGCAGCAGGATTTATACTTAAACAGTCTTTTTGGTTTTAATATTCACAGATGCTAACAGAATAAACTTAACAGAATAAAACCTACCTTACAATCATCCCTAAATCCGTTGCTTTAAGAAATTAACAGCTTTTCATGAGATGAATTATTCCTCAACGCGTCTCAAAACGATGAAGCTGAAGTAACGTTACAGCGCTTCACTAGATGTTTGTATGAGTTTTTACAGTCTATGGAGTTGATCCGTGGACGTGGGCGTGGTCGTATTAGCGGATAATGAAGTGGCTCGCAGGTGACTGACATCACTCTCTTTTCGAACAGATTACATAAACACAGAATATTTGTTTTCGATTTGGTTTACATTGTTTAAAACCTGACATTTCAGCATTTCTTTAGACATGTCTCATGTTTGTGAGACAAGTATTCACTAAACTAGAGTTCATTTTCTGAAGACTATCTGAATGAATGTCTTTGACAGAGAGGCTGTAGATTGCGCATCATGTTTGTTTTCTTTATTTTGCAAAAAGCAAAACATTTTGTTTTTATTGTGACTGTACACAAAAAAATAGAAACTTAACAGATTATAATGATGTATAACACTTACCTGAATGATAAAAAAATGACAGAGTTATTTGAGTCTCTTTGGCACTGGTAAGAAAAAAAGTGAGTCGATCACACCGGCGCGACCGCCGACTCGAGGGGGTTAAGTGTTATTTTATGCGTTTTTGAGGGAAAGGCCTGTTAGTGTTTAATGATCAGTTATGTTTGACATGTAAAATAGTTTCTGTAAGTTCAGAAGAATGTTTGTGTTCAGGCCGTGTGAGGCGACATGACAAACATCATGTGTCGCTTTATTCAATGAGCAATAACTGCACTCATACTGAGACTAGTCTCTTCTTACTTCCTCATACCATATGTTACATACAATAACACTTAACATAATTGTCTTTAGCATTTGCTAGTTATTATCTAGAACAGGAACTTAAATCTATTAATTTGGTTCAGAAAAACATTATTTGTTTAAATTAACTTGTTTTAGTCTTGTTGTACGGACCTGACCTAAACTAATTGTGTGGAAAAGTTGTTCTTAATTGAATTAAGTTAATTGAACTATTGGTCATTTAACTTTTTTTGAATGTTCAGAATAATTTCAAATAAAGACATATTTTTTAAAATGATTGAAAAAAGTTTCATTTTCACTTTCATTTTGTATAAATTGTATCTTAATTTTAATCAATGTTTCATCAGCCAATTGCCTGGATTTAATAAATAAGAAGCAAATAGACATAATAATAGATATAATAATGATGAGGCACCTGCAAACTGGAGCACATATCAAATGAACAGAAACTCAGCGTATCGGCTACTTGCCTCAGAGACATGATATTTGAGTGATATTGTGTGTATCAGATGTATCATCATTATTCATGATTCTTAACACCTCCTCGCATACTGCCTTTGTAAAGAAAAAGTGTCTTACAAAATGTAAATGAATATATTGTTTTATGTGAATGAGTAGGCTCAATGATTCTCACATCAGTTTGAAGCACAAACTCTAGGCAACAACACCCATTAGTCAAAAGTCTTGTGGACACATATCTATTGTGTGTTTTGTGGCCTTATTTCAGTTTTTAATTTGTTTGTTTTTTCAAAAACCATGCATAAACATTATTCTCTCAAAAATACTTTTGCCATTAATATGTTTATAAGCAACTGAAAAAACCCCACAAATGTCAAAGCATGTCAAAACTTCTAAAAGGCCCCAAAACTGTGCAGACCCACAGGGGTTAATTATTGGCTTATTTCTGCTTATTTATCCATCACATTTTTGATAATTTACAAATAATGCTAATATGCCCATAATATGTGTTCAATTCATTATGAATTATTGGATTGTTAAATCTTAATGACCACATAAATAGTGGCTAATATGCCTTTAATATATGTAAAGTTAATCATCATTGTATTAATGCTTAACTACCACATAATTATGGACCTTTAAAACAAAGTGTTACTCAGTGTTAAACTGATTTTTTTCAGTGTAGCTGAACTCTTCTAGTTCAATATGTCAGCAGTCCCAGTACACTTTACCAGATATCCTGTGCAAATCATCATTTACATGATCAACTCTAAAGCTCTTCTGTCATGTTTTCTTTCTCCTTCTACTGGAAGAACATGAACACACTCAGTGAGTTTTTCTGCTTGTTTTCTTGGTGACTTACATTGTAGGAAGTCGTCCCTGGGCCTGGGAACAGTGTTGGTGGAAGTGACTGTGGAAATCAACAGACATGAAGAGTGTGATTATCATGTCAAGAGAAAATGATCCCTGCATCCATTCCTAAGACATTTCTAATATGATCTTCTACATGATATGAGATGATGGAGGATGATTTCTGAGAGTAGATGAATCTCCAGGACTTTACCTCTGTCAGAGATCTTCTTCAGCTCCTCTTTGCAGAAATCCTCCAGTTTTTCTCTCAGATTATTGACAGTTTCTTTCATGACATCCAAAAAGGAGAGAGAACTGAAGGAATTGTCATTTACGTCTGTAGATTCAGGAGGAGCTGAGAGAGACTGGAAACTCTACAGGAAACAGAAATCAAATCTCATCACCTCCACACTTCAGCCAATAACCTGCACTACTGTCAGATTTGAGCGGCTCTTGTTGATCTTTAGTAACTTTCCTCAATCCAGCACTACTTCTCATATTCATTATATGACATTAGAGATACAAATTCTAGCATTTGCCATTTACACCATATGTGAACTTTCTAGGAAATCATTTGGAAGATAAAGCATCTCCCAATAACATAAATGTAACAGATCAAGTGCATTAGTGGTGTCACATTCAGGGCCGTTTCTAGACACAGGGGAAATAGTTAACACGGTAACCTAGTGACACTGCATTTTAGCAGAAAATCCCCATGTGCTAAGAACATGTGAGCAGCTGAATATTAGCCATAAGAAAAATATTTTAAATGTTATTAGAAAGACTGTGATGCTGAATCTACATATTTTAGTGCATATTGAAATTATATATTTAAAAAATGAATGACAGCAACAGCAAAATACAGTGTTGGGTTTATTATGACCACATAAAAAAAATAAAAAAATAAACAATTTGTCCAGAAACCATGAAAGTGATCCATTCACATCTGGAAATAAAACGTCTAGATTACTACTGTACCCCCGTTGACTGAAGGATGGAACAGAGACGTTTCATTGGAGCCCAATCACCTCCATCTCTAAGTTCACCAACACACGGGCTGGGTTTGCCTCCTCCGGCCACTGCGCTTGAATTCACCACATGGTCCTGAAAGGGAGTGCGAACTCTTGGCACGATTCGCTGATTGAAAATGCCTGCAGGCCCCCCACACTCTTGAATGAAGTGCACATGGTTAGGAATGCTTTCTTTACTTTCAGGACTTTAAGCTTAACTGACTTTAGGGGCTTGAAGGGAGCACTCTGTAGACCCGAAAGGACGACAGAGAGGTCCCAGGAGGGGATGAGGCGTGGCCTGGGAGAATTTCTCCTCCTGGCGCCTCTCAGCAAACTGCTTTCCCAAATGACCTGCCATCACCAGCATCATGATGTGCTGAAATGGTGGTGACATATACCTTCAAGGTGGAGCGCTCCAAGCCCTCTTGAAGGAAGAAAAGCACAGAGCTGACCGGGCATTTTCGGCCCGGGCTGCACTCAGCGAACAGACTCCGCTTCAATGCATAAGCACACCTTGTAGAGGAGCTCTAGCTGAAGAGATAGACTCAACTACCACTGGCAGTAGGTCACTTAAGTCCTCCACGTCCCATCCAGAGACCACATGTGGAGGTTCCAGAGGTCTGCTGGATGAGGGTGCCATATGGTGCCCTGGCCCTGAGAAAGCAGGTCCTTCCTCAGGAGAATCCGCCAGGGGCTGTCACGCGCAGCATCAGTTCTGGGAACCAAGTCCGGTTGGGCCAGTACGGCACAACTAACAAGACCTGCTCGTCATCCTCCCTGACCTTGCACAGTGTCTATGCAAGGTGGCTTACTGGGGGAAACGCATATTTACGCAGGCCCTGGGGCCATCTCTGTGCCAGTACATCCATGCTGAGGGTCCAGTCGGTGTACATTCTTGTCACATCTTGAAAAAGACGATCACCTGTGCTCGCTTTATTAGGGAAACTGCTCTGAACAGTGAAGCGCTGCACTCTCCATGCACAGCAAGCTGGATTGTGCAAAACCGCAGAATGCGCCTTCAACGAATGCGCCACGACAAGCTGCAAGCAATTGCTTGTTAGCAATTAAAATTTCGATTTGCTCTTTTCTTTGTAGAAATGTACTCTTTGTCTAGAAAGGTGAATAGAAAGAGCGATCACAGTACAACCTTTTGGCTCCGAAGCAAAAATAGGAATGAAGTGAGTAATGCGTGTCCTATTTTTACCCATATGTCTGGGTAGGTGGGACTCGGCATGCAAATGTGATCTACATGGACATACTCATGGGTGTGATCCTCAAGGGAACAGTCAAACAATTATGAAATTGGTATCATCAAGTTAATTGATTTCACCATGATGTAAGAAACCAGATGGGATCATTTTTTAAAAAAATTGTTTTAAATGTTCTGTAAGTTTTGAACTGTTTGTTGCACTTGTGGAGTTGTGGATTAAGAGATTTCCAGAACTGAAAAGCATTTATAAGTGTTGTTTATTTTAAAACAAGATGATCAGATGAAAATCTACCTTATAATTATATAAGACAACACACAAAATTCCTGACAACATTGCAGTCAACGGCTCATTCTGCTCTCATGAAATGTTTCTCTATGAGTCTCTTGCTCAAATCTACTATGAACCCTTTCTTCTAGATCTCTGTTACCTGCAGGAAATGGATGTGATCCTGTGTGTTTGAAAGCTGCTCCAGCTCAGCGTCTCTCATCCTCAGATCATTGATCTCCAGCTCCAGTTGCTTCAGTTGTTCTTCAGCTCGACTCACTGCAATCTTTTCCTGATCTCTGATCCGCTGTGTGGCCTCAGAGGGGCTTCTCTCAATGAGGCGGATGAGCTCAGTGAAGATCCTCTCACTGTCCTGCACTGCTGTCTGTGCAGTGCTCTGTTAGGACACACATCATAATCACACAGTGGCTTCAGTGAGTCCTGGCTGAGATTTCTCAAACTTCTCTTCTTCTCCAGACTCACCTTATGAGCCTCCACAGCCTCTCTCAACTGCTGAAGAAATTTCTTTCTCTGCTGGATTCTCTGCTGGAACAACATCTGCGTCTCCTTCAGCTGGTGCTAAAACACAAACCAATAACAGAGATGTCCCATCACATTACTGTCAGTATATCTGTCAAGGTTCTGTCAGTTTATTCTTGGTTTTGTGTCAGAGCCCTGACACTCCTGTATTGTCTTGTTTTTGTGCGTTTTCTTGTCTGTGTGCCTTGTTTCCTTTTCAAAGCATGGTGTTCGGATTCCGACACATGTCTAGTTTGGTTTCAGTTCTGTGTCGGGATTCAGACATTCGTGCTTCCTTGTGTTTTTATTCTGTTGTGAGTGCACAGGATGAGCATTTCGCTCATTCTCGTGCGCTCTGTCTTATTGTGTAAGTGTGTGGTTTTGAGTTCGCTCTGTCATGCCTTGTCCAGTTTTCGGTCTTGAGCCTGAAGTGGTGGTGCGATATCTGGAAATCACATTTCCATTAAAAATTGATTTTGGGAGGTGGAAAGATGGCGCCGTAGAGTTCTGACGCAACTCGAATGAGCTCCGACAATATTCGTTCAATTATCCTTTTAAGTGCTTGCTAATTCACACAAAAAATTTACTTTATCTTTAATAATGAGTCTAGAAGATTATTTCGCAAAACTGACTAGTAGTAAATCTAAGAAAATGAAAAAATAGATGAAAATCGGGCCAGTTAAGCCTGAACAAGCTACTATGGAGGCCTGCACCTCCGTCAATGAAGCGGAGCTGGTTTTACTAACGGCAATGGAAAAGATGACACATAAAATATAATGTGTGCTATAGATACTAAAATTGCTACGTTCCTGGAAGCAATACATGACCAAACAGTCCAACTTTAGATGATGAATCCGTGAATTGGGGATGCGGAAGGGAGGATTGCTGCTGTTGAGACTCTTATTTCATCCGTGGACGCAAAAACAGCGGCCTTGGAGAAACAGGTGCGCGAATTGACGGACCACATCGATGACCTGGAAAACCGAGGACACAGATGCAACGTTCGAATCATCGGCCTACCTGAAGCGGCAGAGGGCTCTGATCCAGTTAAATTCTTGTAAAAGTGGATCCCTGATCATCTTCAGATAACCACTAAAGCTGGGCACATCAAGTTGGATCGGGTGCATCGGTCGCTAGCAACGAAACTGGGTCTGAATCAACGTCTCAGACCTGTGATCATCAAACTCCACAACTTCACAGATAAACAACGTGTTATGGATGAAGCGCAGTGTGCTGGAGACGACAAGGGCCTTATTCTTCAATGATTTTTCAGCGGCATTGATAAAAAAACACAAGGCGTTTGATCAGGTGAAAGCACGGCTGAAGGAAAAGAAGATTGATTATGCACTTCTGTACCCAGCAATATTAAGAGTGATGATCGACGGAAAGCCTAAGAAATTGGGTATCCCAGAAGAAGCATCTGCTTTTGTGGATGCTTGGGATAAATTAGTGCAGGTTTGTCTTGTAAAATTCAGATTATCTGGTGGATTTACTACTCTAGTTTCAGTAGAGTATGTGTTTTGTTTAACAGCCCAATGTTGTAATCGTATGTTCTTTTAATTTGCAAGCATACTCTTGGTAGCTCGTTAGGAGTAGGTTTTCATTTTTATTTTTTCTAAGGGCATGTGTGCTGTGAAGTGGGATAGCCTCGTTCTCCTTTTCTTTATCAGTCTGGTATGTAAATCATTAGAGGTTGTAGATGGAAAGTTCAGGGAAAAGACTGAATTCCCTCGTAGGTTAAGCTACAGGAATTACACCAATGTTTGTCTGATCGCTTGAATTTGTGTTCACTTAGTGTTTTTCTGCTTTTTGTTTTTTGCTTTGATCAGCTCAATCTGTTTAAAGATCATAGTGCATAGGCTACTGGTACAGTGATGGAATGATTGTGGAATACAAAGATCAAAATAGTATGTACATTACAGATTAACATTTGAAGTGCTTGTGCTAAATGTTACACTCTCAGATAAAAATCCCTATTATCTTTTGCTTTGGCTACCATATATAGACCGCCAGGGCCCTATTTTGATTCCTTAAAAGAGTTTGCGGATTTTCTATCAGACCTAATGGTTACTGTCGATAAAGCACTGATTGTCGGTGATTTGAACATTCACGTAGATAATACAAACGATGCGCTAGGGGTTGCGTTTACAGATTTATTAAACTCCTTTGGGGTCAAGCAAAATGTAAATGGACCCACTCATCGTTTTAATCATACACTAGATTTCATTATATCACATGGAATCAATCCTACTGATATAGACATCATACCGCAAAGTGATGATGTCACCGATCACTACCTTGTAATGGGCACACTGCGTACTGCTGATATTTTACATAGTGCTCCGCGTTATAGACCAGGAAGAACAATTCTCCCAAACACTATTGATGAATTCACAAATAACCTACCAGATTTATCTCAGCTGCTCAGTAAACCCAAACACACAAATGAACCAGAGGAAATGACTAGCAGTATGAGCACCATTTTCTCTAGTACATTAGAAACGGTTACACCGATCAGATTAAACAAGGTGAGAGAGAAAAATACTGCACCGTGGTACAACAATATTACTCATGCTATCAAGAGAGAAACTCGTAATCTAGCGCGCAAATGAAAACAAACACGTTTAGAGGTCTTTAGAATCGCGTGGAAAGACAGCACTTCCCGTTTTTAAAAGGCTCTAGCATTACCATAAACTGATAGAAAATAACCAAAACAATGCCAGGTTTTTATTTAGTACAGTGGCCAAATTAACAAATAAACGCACATCAGCTGAACAAAATATTCCAGTACAGTTTATATATATAAACTGTATATATATGTATATATATAGAATTTAGCTTCATCCCCTCGCTTCAAAAATGGCAGGACAATCACTGCCGCTACTAAAGATTGCTTTTTAAATAATCTTCCTCATCAGTATCATCTCCTCAGCATCCCAAATAGTATAGAAGAACTCGATGTTGCAACAGAAACTATTGACTCTGTCTTTTCCAGTACTTTAGACACAGTTGCTCCCCTGCGCTTAAAGAAGATTAAAGAAAATAGTCCAACGCCGTGGTACAACGAGCACACTCGGGCCCTTAAAACAGCAGCCAGAAAAATGGAGCGCAGCTGGAAGAAAACAAAACTAGAGGTCTTTCGTAATTCGTGGAAAGAGCACATGATCGCATACAGAAAGGCCGTAAAAACTGCTAGATCTGCTTATTTCTCGACTCTCTTTGAAGAAAACAAACACAACCCAAGGTATTTATTCGATACAGTGGCTAAATTAACCAAAAAGATAGCTTCAACTTCTGATGTTTGTAAACAGCACAGCAGTAATGACTTTATGAACTTCTTTAAATTTAAGATTGATAATATTAGGAAGAAAATTTTAACCATGCAGCCGTCTACTACAGTATCACATCAGACCATTGTAGTGAGACCATTAAGCATTGTAGTGTCACTGAGGAAAAACTACACTCATTCACTGCTATAGGAGAAGAAGAATTGGCTAAACTCGTTAAATCATCAAAATCAACAACATGTATGCTGGACCCTATACCGACTAGGCTATTAAAAGAGATGCTACCAGAGGTCATAGATCTTCTTCTTAATATCATTAACCCTCTCGAGTCGGCAATCATGCCGGCGTGATTGGCTTGCTTTTTTTCTTATCAGTGCCAAAGAGACTCAAATAACTGTCGTTTTTTATCATTCAGGCAAGTGTTATACATCATTATAATCTGTTAAGTTTCTTTTTTTTTTTAGTACAGTCACAATAAAAACAAATTTTTGTGCTTTTTGCAAAATAAAGAAATCAAACATGATGCGCGATCTTCAGCCTCTCTGTCGTTCATTCAGATAGTCTTCAGAAAATGACCTCTAGCTTAGTGAATTCTTGTCTTACAAACAAGAGAAATGTGTCTGAAGAAACGCTGAAATGTCAGGTTTTAAACACTGTAAACCAAATCAAAAACAAATATTCTGTGTTTATGTAATTAGTTTGAAAGCAGAGCGTTGTCAGTCATTCCTGAGCGGCTCATTATACGTTAATGCGACCACGCCCACTAAGCGCGCGCTCCATTGAGATTCAAATACTGAGGCGACGCCCACACACACACCAGCTCAAACAAACACATCGTGTAACGAGGCGCACTGAAGCTTTCTTTGTTTAAATTAGCTCAAAATTACTGTCAGATGTAAGTTCAACCTTGACAAACTATATATCATTTAAAAGATCTAAGACTCAAGCTTCCATTTTTGACCTCTGTTTTATTCTAAAAGTCATATAGTGACCGTAATTTGTTAATATGTTTCAGGAGTTATGAATATGAAAACCGTCGGTACCTTCTAAAGATAGTAATACGAGCGTCAGCTGCTCTCTTTAATAAAAAAACTCTTCATACTTCATACTGGCAGCCGGAGGGCGCTCCGTGCACATGTAGTCCATATATAGCACTCATGAAGAAGATATCTTCTTCATGCGTGCTATATATGGACTAAATGTGCACGGAGTGCCCTCCGACTGCCAGTATGAACAGTTTTTTATGAATTTTTTTGATTCCCTTTCAAGGGAACTCGCGCTGCGTCAAGCGCTGCGGGAACGCCCCTGCGTTTGCGTCATGAAGCACTCGTAAAATCAGTCCAATGGCGTGACAGGACGTCATAGGCGGGTGACGTCAGCGACCAGGAAACTATAAAGCACCCCTGAACCAAACAATGTCAGCTTCTGTGTCTTCACAAGCGCTCCATGTGAAATCGTTTGTCCAAATATATATCAAAGTGTGTGTGTGTCTCTCTAAAAGAAAAATAATGGCGAATCAACAACAATTCAGACAGTGTGTTTCTCCCTGCCCTCGTTACATCACGGGTGGGGATACACATCTGCTGTGTGTTGTATGTCTGGGATCGGAGCATGCACAGTCAGCTCTCGAGAGAGCTGACTGTGAGCACTGTGAAAAGCTCCCCATGAGAACTCTCCGATCCCGCCGAGCGCTCTTTGAGGAGGGCGCTTCGGCTCGCGTTCCCCAGGGTGCAGGTCCCGCTGCTGCTGAGGCACAGCGAAGGCTTATGTCCTGGGGATCGCAGAGGGATCTAGCGGAGGGGTTAGAGACGGGTGATCCCCTATCTCTGCCTTTACCCGCTAGATCTGACGCTTCAGCTGCCGAGTTAGAAGCACGCGCTGCGGTTTCTTCTGCTCGCGCTGAAGCGCAGGCTCAGCATCATTCCAGCTCTGAGGAGTTGGATGTGGTGAGCCTGGATTATTTAGATGAGGTTTCGCCGCCTCATTCACACGCTAATGAGGAGCTGTTGGAGGTTGTGACTCGCGCTGTTGCCAGGCTGCAAATAGACTGGCCAGCCGAGACGCAGGTGGTTCGTCAGCCGAGTAAATTAGACGAACGCTTCCTGCCATCTACATCGCAACCTCCAAAGCGGGGCTTGCCGTTTTTTCCTGATCTCCACACCGAGGTGTCAAGATCATGGATTAAACCGGCATCATTTCGTCCATTTAACCCTACAACTACTGCATATTCCAACATTGTGGGGTTGAAAAAGCATGGTTATGCGGCGATGCCTCGGGTAGAAGAGACGCTCGCGAGCTATCTCTCTCCCGGGTCTGCATCATCGCTAAAAGCCCCGCAGCTGCCCACTAAGCCGGTTAGAACAACGTCGGCTTTAGTGGGTAGGGCATACTCGGCAGCAGGTCAGGCGGCCGCCTGTTTACACACTATGGCGGTGCTTCAAGCATACCAGGCTGACCTGCTGAAAGACATCGATGACGAATGTGTAGAAGTGGGGAGAGAAACGATCGCAGAGATTAGGAGAGCTGCAGATTTGTCTCTTCGGGCTACCAAGGAGACGGCCAAATCCATCGGCCGTTCTATGGCAGCCCTGGTAGCCACGGAGAGACATTTGTGGCTGAATTTATCTGACATCACAGAGAAAGATAAAAAATTTCTGTTAGATTCTCCTATCTCCCCTGCTGGCCTCTTCAGCGACTCAGTTAATGCGGTCGTCGAGAGGTTCCAAGAGTCAAAAAAGCAGGCGGCGGCGTTTCAGAGGTTTCTCCCCAGAAAGTCTCATGTCTCTGGGGCTGCTGGGCGGGAGCAGACCCAGCCGAGTACGTCCTCCTCATATAGAGCGCAACAAAAAGAGAGTGTTGCTACCCGCGCTCCCCCACAGAGAGACTGGGGGCCGGGGCAGCGCTCTCAGCCGAGGTCTTCCCGAGGTAGAGCGGATCTGAGGACCGTCCTTATCTCTAGGAAGGCCCCGGCGAAGAAGTCCTGACGCCAAGGGTGTCAGGCTTCTGATGGCAGTCCCCTCCAAGGGGAAGCGGTGTGCCGAGGCACCCGTATCCTCTCGGTGCCATCAGGGGGCCGTTCTGCCAACCCTGCCACCTCTGGTGCTTCAGGGCGCAGCGGTTCTCGGCGAGCGCATATCTCCACGTCCGCCCGGAAACGTAGCGGCGCGGGGATGCTCGCTCCCTCCATGGAGGGCTCAAAGTGGGCCTCCAAGTGGCTCCATGGAGGGCTCAAACGCGCCGTTTCAGGACACCAAACTGCCCACACAACAAAATCCAGAGGCCAGCCCCGAGGGGCTGGTTCCCTTAGTAGATTTTCTGGCAGCGTGGAAACTTCTGCCGAATATCTCAGAGTGGGTCCTGCGTACTATAGAAAAAGGGTACGGGTTCAACGGGGTACTACCCACAGTAGTAAACTCCGAGCAGGCTCTGGTAATGGAACAAGAAGTACAGACTCTTCTGCGGAAAGAGGCTATAGAAAGGGTCCCTCCCCACAGCAGAGAGTCAGGGTTTTACAGCCGGTACTTCGTAGTTCCGAAGAAGGATGGAGGACTGCGTCCTATTCTGGATCTGCGCCAGTTAAATCGGGCGGTAAAAAAGCTAAGATTCAAGATGCTTACGCTAAAACAGATCGTGTGTCAGTTCAGGTCCAGGGACTGGTGTGTCACAATAGACCTGAAAGACGCATACTTCCATGTCTCCATCCTTCCTCAACACAGGAAGTTCCTCAGGTTTGCTTTCGGGGGCGAGGCATTCCAATATCGGGTTCTTCCATTCGGCCTAGCACTATCACCCCGCACCTTCACAAAATGCGTGGATGCAGCTTTGGCTCCGCTGAGACTCCAGGGCATTCGCGTGCTGAACTACATCGACGACTGGCTAATCTTAGCAGAGTCGGAACAGCTAGCGGCTCAGCATCGAGATGCTGTGCTCGCTCATATGAAGGCGTTGGGGTTGAGGTTAAACGCAAAGAAAAGTGTGCTATCTCCACAACTGAGTACTACTTTTCTCGGCGTAGTTTGGGACACGAGCACCATGAGGGCGCGCCTGGCGCCCGCCAGGGTGAATTCGATCCTAGACTCAGTAACCAAGATGAAGCTAGGCCAGTCAGTCACTGTAAGGCAGTTCCAGAGACTGCTGGGTTTGATGGCAGCAGCGTCCAACGTAATACCTTTTGGCCTGCTGTACATGAGACCCTTACAGTGGTGGCTCAAGACCAAGGGATTCTCCCCGAGGGGAAATCCGTTTCGCATGATCAAGGTCACGCGGCGATGCCTACGTGCCTTAGTCATGTGGAAAGATCCTTGGTTCTTGTCCCAGGGTCCGGTGCTGGGGGCTCCTTGTCGTCGCTTAACGCTAACGACGGATGCATCTCTCACCGGCTGGGGGGCGACCATGAGTGGCCGCCCAGCTCAAGGTTTGTGGAGCGACCATCAGCTCTCCTGGCATATAAACCAGTTGGAGCTGATGGCCGTGTTCCTGGCGCTCAGGCACTTTCTCCCAGACCTGAGGGGCCATCATGTGTTGGTTCGCTCGGACAACACATCGGTGGTCTCCTATATAAATCGCCAGGGGGCGCCGGCTTTGGAAGTTGGCTCATCGAGTCTTAGTTTGGGCCCAGGGCAAACTGTTATCGTTACGAGCAGTATACATTCCGGGGTATCTGAACACGACGGCAGACTCCCTGTCGAGGCAGGGAGTGGTGCCAGGGAACTGGAGACTCCACCCAGAGGTGGTGGAGCTCCTATGGAACCACTTCGGTCAGGCTCAGGTGGATTTGTTTGCGTCTCAGGAGACAACGCACTGTCCCCTATTTTATTCCCTCACACATCCAGCCCCTCTGGGGTTGGATGCCATGGTGCAGACGTGGCCGAGGCTGCGTCTGTACGCCTTTCCCCCTCTGGCGTTGCTACCAGGAGTCCTGGAGAGAGTACGCCGGGACGGGGTTCGTCTGTTGCTAATAGCCCCGTTCTGGCCGGGCCGAGTATGGCTTTCGGGCATTGTGTCCCTTCTAGAGGGTTCCCCGTGGGAGATTCCCATCAGGAGGGACCTTCTCTCCCAGGCGTCGGGGTCGATTCTGCACCCGAGGCCGGAGTTATGGAAACTGTGGGCCTGGCCCCTGAGGGGGATCAGTTCACAGACTCAGGTCTCTCTGCTGAGGTAGTGGAGACCATGTTGCACTCCAGAGCTCCTTCTACGAGGAGGCTGTATGCCCTTAAATGGAGAGTCTTTGTTGCATGGTGTTCCAACCATTCTCTAAATCCAGTTAACTGCCAAGTCAACTCGGTGCTGGATTTCCTACAAGAGAAGTTCTCTTCGGGTTTATCCCCTTCCACCTTGAAGGTTTATGTGTCGGCAATATCTGCCTATCACGTTCATCTGGATAGTGCATCGGTGGGGAGACACCCATGGGTTACTCGCTTCCTTCGTGGTACTCTGAGGCTAAGGCCTGCGGCACGCTCGAGGGTGCCGACCTGGGATCTGGCCGTGGTGCTAGAAGGTCTAGCATTGGCCCCCTTTGAGCCGATCGAGGAGGTGCCAGAGAAATTTCTAACACTAAAAACTGTATTTCTCTTGGCCATTTCTTCTCTGAAGAGAGTAGGGGGTTTGCAAGCATTGTCTGTTGCCCCTTCCTGTCTTGAGTTTGCGCCAGGGATGGTGAAAGTATTCTTGTTTCCAAAAGAAGGATATGTCCCCAAAGTTCCCACGAACGTGGCAGGTCCTATCATGCTGCAGGCCTTCTCTCCGCTTCCCTTTCAGAATTCAGACCAGGAGAAATTAAATCTGCTCTGCCCAGTGAGGGCACTAGATGCTTATGTCCACAGAGCTGCCCTGTGGCGAAAATCTGAGCAACTGTTCGTCTGTTTCGGGTCTCCAAATAAGGGGAAACCCGCATCTAAGCAAACGCTAAGCAAGTGGATAGTCGAGGCTATTTCACTTGCATATGAGTCGGCCGGCCAACCTTCACCACTAAAGGTCCGAGCACACTCTACTCGGAGTATGGCTGCCTCTTTGGCTCTTCTGTCAGGAGTCTCCCTGCAGGAGGTCTGTGATGCGGCAGGGTGGTCCTCTCCGCACACTTTTGTGAGGTTTTACAACCTGGATGTAGCCTCTACTCCAGGTTCTCGGGTGCTTATAGCTTAAATGTGCGCTACGACTTCACATGTACGGGCACTTGAGAATTATGGCGACATGGGTATTGAGTTCCCGCAGCGCTTGACGCAGCGCGAGTTCCCTTGAAAGGGAACGTCTCAGGTTACGTATGTAACCATGGTTCCCTGAGAGGGAACGAGACGCTGCGTCGCTTTGCCATACTCCCGGCATGCCCGTGACCGACTTGTTCGACTTTTTCAGAAGCTGACATTGTTTGGTTCAGGGGTGCTTTATAGTTTCCTGGTCGCTGACGTCACCCGCCTATGACGTCCTGTCACGCCATTGGACTGATTTTACGAGTGCTTCATGACGCAAACGCAGGGGCGTTCCCGCAGCGCTTGACGCAGCGTCTCGTTCCCTCTCAGGGAACCATGGTTACATACGTAACCTAAGACGTTTTCCGCTCAGAAATTTGTACTTAGCTAGTAAATTAATCTTGATTTAAGAATTTTAAATATTTGTACTGGAAACAAGAAAAAAATACCAAATAAGAAGAGCATTTTTTGCAGTGTAGTCAAATCTTCTGATCATTTAAAATATAATAGGCCTTTGTTGATTACATTCCAAATATAATAAACTACAAAAAATATATATTTCCTTTGCCCTGTTGCTCTCTGTCACAGACTTACCTGCAGCTCATTCATTATGCAGCTCATTAATGCGAGTCCTTTGTTATCTCAGGTGCTATCTCATCATTATTCATTAGATATCACGCCTCCTCGCATATTGGCTTTTAGAAGAGAAACTGTCTTACAAATTATAAATCAGTGTATTGTTTTATGTGAATGAGTAGGCTCAATGATTCTCACATCAGTTTAAAGAAAAAACTCTATGGAAATACAAGATGGAGTCAAAAGTATCTATTGTTTGTTTTGAGGCCTTAATTTAATTTTTTTTTTTTTTTCAAAATCCGTGCATAAACATTTTTCTCTCAAAAATACAAGCATGTACATACATGTTTCTCACATATTCTGGTAGCCCAGTTTGTGCTGAATACAGTGTAATTACACTTTTGCCATTCAGTTGTTTATAAGCAACTGAAAAAAACACAAATGTCAGAGCATGTCAAAACTTCTAAAGGGCCCCAAAAGAGCTCAGACTCCAGAGGGTTAATTCATATTTGTCATTAGGATATGCACCGAAAACTTTTAAGTTGGCTATTAGTAAACCACTTATTAAAAAAACGCAACTTGATCCTACGGAATTAGTCAATTATAGACCAATCTCAAATCTACCCTTTCTGTCAAAAATACTTGAAAAGGCAGTGTCTTCACAATTATGTTCCTTTTTAGAAAGAAATGGTATCTGTGAGGATTTCCAGTCAGGATTTAGATCGTATCATAGCACTGAGACTGCTCTCATCAGAGTTACAAATGACTTACAATTATCATCCGATCGTGGCTGTATCTCTCTATTAGTGTTACTCGATCTTAGCGCTGCATTTGATACTATCGACCACAACATTCTTTTGAATAGACTCGAAAATGATGTAGGTATTAGTGGAATTGCTTTATCATGGTTTAAATCATACCTATGCGACCGTTATCAGTTTGTAGCAGTAAATGAAGAGATGTCACACCGATCGCAAGTTCAGTATGGAGTACCGCAGGGCTCAGTGCTAGGACTGCTGTTCTTCACCCTGTACATACTACCACTGGGAGATATCATTAGGAAGCATGGCGTTAGTTTTCATTGTTATGCTGACGATACTCAGCTCTATATTTCTTCACGCCCTGAAGAAACGTACCAATTCACAAGATTAACAGAATGCATAGCTGATATAAAACATTGGATGACCAGTAATTTCCTGCAACTCAATTCAGAATTTTTTTTATTTTTAATTATTGAACAAAAAAGCTCCACAAGTAGTAACCTAGAATACTGTCTAACACTTGATGGCTGTTCTGTCAAGTCCTCGTCGTCAGTGAGGAACCTGGGTGTGCTCTTTGATACCAATCTTTCGTTTGAAAGCCACGTTTCTAGCATCTGTAAAACTGCATTCTACCATCTTAAAAATACATCTAAATTACGGCACATGCCCTCAATGCAAAATGCTGAACAGTTAGTTCATGCGTTCATGACCTCAAGGCTAGATTATTGTAATGCTCTACTGGGTGGTTGCCCTGCTCGCTTAATAAATAATTTCCAGCTGGTCCAAAACGCAGCAGCTCGAGTTCTTACTAGAACCAGGAAGTACGACCATATTAGCCCAGTTCTGTCAACATTGCACTGGCTGCCTATTAAACATTGCATACATTTTAAAATCTTGCTTATTACTTACAAAGCATTAAATGGTCTAGCTCCCCAATACTTGAGCGAGCTCTTAACACATTATACCCCATCACGTCTACTGCGGTCTCAAAATTCTGGCCAGTTGATAATACCGAGAATATCCAAATCAACTGCAGGCGGTCGATCCTTTTCCTATTTAGCACCTAAACTCTGGAACAGTCTTCCTAACATTGTTCGGGAAGCAGACACACTCTGTCAGTTTAAATCTAGACTAAAAACACATCTCTTTACTGTGGCATACACATAAAACACTTTTTCAATTAAATGATTGTTAGGCTGCATTAACTAGGTCAGCCGGAACCGGGAACACTTCCCATAACACCTGATGTACTCGTTACATCATCGGAAGAATGGCATCTACGCTAATGATAGTCTCTCTGTTTTATCCCGAGGTTTACTGAAGTCAGCCGGATCCAGGCCATATCCAGATCAGATGGTGGACCTGCGCCCAGACATGACCAACGCAGGACCCTGAAGTGTCTGCAGAGACCGTGTCAATTAGACTCCCCCTGCAACTGCCTCATCGACACGGCATCCTCAATAAACCCGTCTCTGGCGTGATGACTCCGATTGTTCGAATATTGCAATTTAATAATACTTAAATCGATATGTCATCCTCAATAAACCCGTCTCCGGCGTGTTGCCTCCGATCCTTTGAATATTCCGATCTATAATGACCTCTGACCTGTAAAGTTTCCAGAATAATAATCATACGCTGTTTGTTAATTGGCCAGAGGAGAACTGGCACCCCGACTGAGCCTGGTTTCTCCCAAGGTTTATTTTTCTCCATTAGGTCACCTGATGGGGTTTTTGTTTTCTTGCCACTGTTGCCTCTGGCTTGGCGTGCTCAGTTGGGGACACTACATTTTTCAACGAAATAAATCGAATTATTAAACTAAATTAACCATATAAACTAAATTACTGCTCAAATTACTGATATAAAGCCCACACTGTCACTGTGTGATAATTGAAATGAACTGATGAAATTTTTTTCTCCAGAATGGCTAGACGTCTGAATAAAATTATGCTGCATTATTTTCCTGTTTAACACTGTAAAGCTGCTTTGAAACAATCTGTATTTTTAAAAGCGCTATATAAATAAAGTTGACTTGACTTGACTTGACTTATATTAGACAGCAACTTGTCTTTTGAAAATCATATTTCAAATACTACAAAAACAGCCTTCTTCCACGCATCCATGCATTTATGACCTATACTCTAGATTACTGTAATGCACTACTAGCTGGCTGTCCTGCCTCCTCAATAAACAAGCTACAATTAGTCCAAAATGCAGCTGCTAGAGTTCTTACTAGGTCAAGAAAATATGATCTCATAACACCAGTTCTAACATCTCTACACTGGTTACCTGTTAAGTTTCGTATCAATTATAAAGTATTGCTACTGACCTATAAGGCCCTAAATGGTTTAGCTCCTGTGTATTTAACTGATCTTCTATCGCCTTATAACCCATCACGATCTTTAAGATCACTAAACTCTGGGCTTCTGGTCATACAGAGGATATCTAAGTCAACTAAAGGAGGAAGAACGTTTTAATATTTGGCACCTAAACTATGGAATTGCCTTCCTAATAATGTTCGGGGCTCAGACTCACTCCTCCAGTTTAAATCTAGATTAAAGACGCACCTCTTTAGCCAGGCATTCACATGATGCTTCTCCTAACCTTGTACTCTATAGTTATATCAATGCACATGATCGTCTTTGCTTAATGCCTTGAACAGCAGCTACGCTAATTATTTTTCTGTTCTGTTTTATCTCGGGACGGCCATCCCGAGGTAACTAGAGAGTCCGTCAGCTCCAGTCTGGATCCAGCTTCTAATAAAGACTTCAGCATGGGCGTAGGTTTAGGGGGGGGGGGACGCTAGGTACTAGTCCCAATCAATATTTTAAGATTACAAAATTGTCCCCACCAATATTTTCGCGAACTTCTTTGGGCTGTTATGGATTGATTCCGACGGCCAGGAAGACAGTACAAGAAACGCCGCCATTTGATTGGCTGAAAACACATGGGGAGGGAGAGGGAGGGGGTGGGGGTGGTTGGTGTGCATGTATCTACACTCACGGGAGTGTCAAAAGCTTACACTGGCAGACAAGCGAGCGGGTGTGTCTATCGAAGACAGCGGTAAGTTACCAGGGCTGTCTGCATACCCTATAAAAGGCCAGAGTAAAACATTTATGCCCTTTGCCCTTCAGCATGTACATGTTTGCCTTTTTGTGCTTTGTACATCAGCTATGCCACCCAAGAAGAAGAAAGGGGACATACAAAGCTTTTTCATTAAGCAGAGTGTAAGTAGGCAAAATAACTAGCCAAACAAACTAGCAGCGGTAGTGCAGATTCTATTTCTAATAGGGGCTCAGTGCGACAACATGCCCCGCCTGCACAACTGGGATTTAAACCCCGGCTCGTGTCTTCTGCTGTTAGATCAGCATTAAAGAACTATATCAACTGGTAAATAACAGATATAAGATTAAAATTATATCAGTTTTTTCTTATTTTAAATTAACACAAAAAACAGAGATTAAAAATAAACTTAAGTAATTTACTTTTGCGATGGTTAAATAAATGTTCAATGATATCTTCCAAAGATTTTTTTAATTTTGGCGCAATATTTTCCTCTAAATAAAGTTGATATGGTGACTAGTAAATACACAAAGTTTGGTCATCCTTACGTGTGGAAAGTGTTAAACCATGTGTTACAACTAACCCGCTTTAGGTTGTGCCCCACGCTCCTCTACTACTATTGATTAGTAGCAAATTATTAAATATAAATATAGTCTACCTGTTTTATTATGTGAAAGTGAAATGAATTGGTACTTAGTATAAAAGGATATCATTGTGGATAAAGACCAGGGTAAGTTTTGTTTGCACTTCAGTAGACAGTCAGTAAGAGCAACAGTGATCCTCAAGCAAGTCAGTGTACCAGTGTCCTGGACATGGGAAGTGCGCCGTACCAGCCTGATCCAAAATTTATAAAAGTACAGAAACTTCAAAACAAGAAGTTACGGTTTCAGGCAAAGTGGTTTAGTCAATATCCATGGCTGCATTATAGTCCTACATTGCAGAAAGTTCTTTGTTTTGAGTGTGTCAAAGCATACACCATCAAAAAGACCACTCTAGAGAAAAGAAATGACTCTGCCTTTTGCTCTAATGGGTTTAACAATTGGAAACATGCCGTAGAAGGCTTTAATCGCCACAAGGGAAGCAAAGCCCACCATCACGCCATTACTGTCAATGCAGTGGAGCAAAATCCAGTGCACACACAAATATCCAGTTCAATGGCTAGATCACAGGAGGAGGTGAGGTACTGTCTCGAGCAAATCATGGGCTCTTTGAGATATCTAGCAAGGCAAGGAGTTGCCTTTCGAGGACATGAGGTTAATGAGGGTAATTTTTACCATCTTGTGAAATTCCTTGCAACCAAGGACCCTATTCTATCCTCTTGGTTCAAACGTTGCCATGATTATATCAGTCCACAGTGCCAAAATGAGTACTTAGCTTTATTTGCCAACACAATTGTGAGGGAAATTGCCTCAACAATCAGGTCCTTGTCTGTGCTTCAGTTTTCCATCATAATGGATGGTACTCAGGATATACAGGGGACAGTGATGCGCGGGTTGATCCAAAATGAGCGGGTGCCTGCGGCCACCCGCAGTTACCCGCGGTTACGAGTCATCCAAAAATATTTTTAATGATATTCGGGTCACGGTCGGTCGGATCGTCAATAAATCCTTATTTACCTTTTGAATGTTGAGCCTTATTAACTTTTGAATAAATGCTGACGCGGGACAAAATGCCCGATTTCCCAAAACGTTGAACTGAGCAATGCCATTGTACCATTTTAATAGGCTACTTTTAAACGCATTTAAAGTCAGTTTTATGTATTTTCTGAGAGGGGGCGGGATTTTTGTTGGGAAAGTCGGGGGAGAGACGCACACTTCGATTAGACTGGATAAACACATGCAGCATCTTAATTGTTAAGAAAATTAAACGAAATAAATGAATAAATCAAGCCTGTATTACATAACACTAGGCTATATCATACAGCTTTAGAAAAATAACAGTTTGCGCTCCTAAGGGCTTTCACACTTTTCCAAATGTTTTCCAAATGTGGGCTGATGAATTCTTCAAGCCGGGTCGAAACATAAACATCGCGTTCATCAATAATATGCATCTGGAGCTGAAATGGAAAATGATGGGCCGCCTCAAGAACTGCCTGCTCTCGCCGCTGCACCTCTGAGCACACCACGTCAGGGCCTGAAACATTTTCTCAATGGCCCAATGAGCTACGATGAGCATTTACTACTTTTATAAAATGCGGGTCAGGAAGCGGGTCGGGTACAATATTTTCTTCTTTTTTTTTGCGGTCCGAGTTGCGGGCGGGTTAGTTGAAAACGTCGGTCGGGTGCGGGTTGTTTATACATTGACCCGCGCATCACTGACAGGGGAAAGAGCAGGTTTCCATATGTCTCAGATATGTGGATCATGATCTTGTGCCGCAGGAAGTCTTTGTGGGATTGTATGAGGCACTAGGGACAACTGGTGATCAGATGGCTAACCTAGCTATTGATGTGCTCCTGAGATTGAATATTCCAATCTCTGGCTTGCGAGGTCAGACATACGATGGAGCAGCCAATATGTCAGGGAAGTTCTCAGGGGCACAGGCAGTGTTGAAGAGAGAACAGCCATTGGCTTTGTATGTGCGTTGTTGTGCACATTGTGTGAATCTTATAACACAGAGTGCTTGCAGTGCCTCTACCTTACTACGTGACACATTGCAGTGGGTCCATGAACTTGGAACTCTGAGCAACCAATCAGGGAAATTCAAAGGGGTATTGGCTAGCCATCTAACATCTGAGGGGCCTACCAAAACAGTTAAACCTCTGTGTCCAACTGGGTGGACAGTGCGTGGTCAAGCTGTTGATACAGTTCTTAGCCAGTATGAGGCTGTGTTATGTAGTTTGGAGGAAATGGCCTCAATTGGTTCTGAAACTGGCACTAGAGCCAATGGTCTCCTAGATCGCTTCCAGAAGGGTAAGACTGTACTTGGACTGCTGCTAGCATCAGAGGTGTTGGAAGAGCTTGAGTGCTTAAACAAATCATTGCAAAAGCAGTCCCAAACAATTAAAGGCATGCAAGCTGCTGTTGACTATGTTTGTTTAACTCTTCAAGAAAAAAGGAGTGAAGAAAAGTTTGCAGAAGTGTTTGAGAAGGCAGTGGTAATGGTAGACTCCCTGGGAATTTAACCTATTCAACTCCCTCATCAAAGAAATCCCCCCAGAAGATTCACTGGCGGTGCTAGTCAGCATAAGCCAAAAACACCAGAGGAATACTATAGAATAGAATTTTTCAAGGTGTTGGACAGTTTGAGCATTCAATTCAAGGAACGGTTTAACCAACCAGACTTACAGAAACTGAAACAGATCGAGAATGTTCTCCTAACTGGGCAGATGGATGATGTGATTGTACAGTATCCAGAAATAAACAGGGACATTTTGAAGGTTCAGCTACCAAAGTTTCTTTCAAAGCATAGGATCACATCAAATGATGAAGCTGCATGCATTCTCAAAGCAATGCCAAGTGAGGTGAGAGGCTTATTTGATGAGGTTGAGAAGCTTGTTAGGTTGTTGTTGGTTGTCCCTGTGGCCTCAGCTGAAGCTGAACGAAGCTTCAGTGCACTGACGAGACTGAAAACTTGGTTACGATCTACTTGTTTCAGCAGCGTCTTAATAATGTAACTGTATGCCATGTGCATCAAGAGGCCCTTGACAAAGTGGACCTTAAAGATGTAGGCCAACAGTTTGTATCTGTAAATGACAGACGTAGGCATCTGTTTGGCAAGTTTAGATAAAAGGAAGGAATCAAGAAAATGCAGTAAAATGTGGAAAGTAGCCATAATGGAGTTCTAATTTTGAGTGCGAATAGTAGAATAAAGATGTTTTTGCTTTGTTTTTTTGGTTAATTTTTTTGGAGTACTTCATTGTGACACTATTTTTTGTTAGTGTAAATACTACTGTACATAATAATTTGTTAATAAAAAATGTGGTTGTTCAGCATTACACACAGTCTCTTTTTTTTGGAGAGAGAGTGCATTTTTTATTATTATACAGTTATACTAGTTATTTAGGGACAGTATACAGGATGGTGTATCAGTCAGGATACAGTATAATGAGATGAAGTAGATTAATTCACTTCTGTTTTGTGATATTCTGTATTGCCAACAGTCTGAAATAACATAGGAAATCACCATTAAGGCACTAGTATCTTACAAAAAGAATTCCAAGTACAGTTAAGCATTAATAAAGAAATACAAATATAATTTAGAGCCTCATAAATTCATAGGCGTATTTATTCCTAAACTGGTGCATTTCCATACTCAGTAACATAAATAATAGACTATATAATCTGGGCAAACCTCGCGGGATGTCCCCACCAAAGCTGAGACCAAACCTACGCCCTTGGACTTCAGATAACGAACACCTGCGAAGAGACGACTCAACTCCTGCGAGGACTTCAGATGACGCAGCTCTGCATCAACACGCACTCATGCTCATCTCCATATACCCTATTCACTAACAACATGTATTCTTATTTCACTTATTTCTGTGCCATAGTTATTATATTGATTAATAATAGATAGTTAGCTAATCTGTGTGCTTTGTATATGTGCATTTCTGAAATGCATAACATGTACAAATCAATTTAAATTGTAATGTAGACGCATGCATTTTCTGTGAAGCTGCTTTGAAACGATATGTATCGTGAAAAGCGCTATACAAATAAATTTGAATTGAATTGAATTGAATTGAATTCATATTATGATAAGTAATTGTCTGAAAATTTGTACATGGAATGTCCGAGGGTTCCATAACCCCATAAGACGGAAAAAGACAATATAGAACATATGAAACTACAGCAAGGAGGCTTTGGGCAGGTGTTTTTCTCCTCTTTTTTATCTAAGAGTAGGGGTGTAGCAATATTGATAAGTAAGAACTTACCATTTAAACATCTGTTAATGATAAATATGGGCGATATGTTATGATTAAAGGCTCTGTCCAAGGATACAAAATCTTCTTGATGTATGTCTATTGCCCTCCAGCCCACCCACCAGATTTTTTCAACATTCTCAGGAATGAACAGCAAAAATTTTATTGTAGGGGAAGATTTCAATTGTATTTTAAACCCTGTCTTGGACAGATTTTCCACAATAATATCCCCGCCTTCCCTATATATAATATAATTTAAGAAATAACTTAAACTAAATAAGAGCAGTCCTCGTTTTACAATCGATGTGAGAGTTGTATCTGTGCGGTGTCAGACACCTTCACATTTTAAATCTTTTTAAAACAAAATATTTCTAGTTTACAGATTTTGTCAATATGTTTCATGTCACATGGACAAAAATGGTGCTTGAATCTTTTGATCAAAGATGACTAAGCACTTTAAAGTTTTGAACAGACGCTGTTTAATATAAATATAATAATAATAAATATTTAAATAAAATACTTTAATGTTAAGTTTAAACTATATAATTTCTACCATTGGGCATCCGATTTTACAGTAGTCTTCTAGGAAGAAAAATAGAAGATGTAATAAAACTTTAAAGATTTAATTTAGACAATCTTTTCATTTTAAAAGTTGCAATTTAGACTTTTTAGATTATGGTTTGAAATTATTTTTTGACTCTATCAAACATTCACTCTGGAAAGGTGTTAGCAGACTAACTTTACATATTACATACAGTATAACTTCTCCTGTCTCTGTGAGCATCTGAAGCATGATACATGTTTAAATAAATTTTAGTAACATATTTATTATTATTCATTGTTTTATATTTTTTATTTATATTCCTTTAATCACCTGTGTGTGTGTGTGTGTGTGTGTGTGTGTGTGTGTGTGTGTGTGTGTGTGTGTGTGTGTGTGTGTGTGTGTGTGTGTGTGTGTGTGTGTGTGTGTGTGTGTGTGTGTGGTCAGGTATTCCCTTATGTTGTGTGGACAAAATGTGGCCAAAAAGATAGTAATACCACAACATTTATCCCTGTAATGGGAAGTTACAGTGTTTTTAATTATGTTAAACTCATATGAGATGTTTTTGTTAAAAGCGGAATTCTAGTTTTCTGTAGTAAACAGGTTTTGGTTTGATAACCTTTGATACTTATTTCTATAAAACTAGTGTGTTCGTTGTCTTTAGCCTTGAACAAGTTCTCGGAAAGTTTTGTGTTTTCACTGAAGGTTTGACAGCTGCAGATAACACCAACTAAGGACTTGTTATTGTGTATTTGTGTTATTGACTAAGAAGCCCTCACCCACTGAAATGAGGGGATCAAATAACATGTGCAGGGCTTCCATCTCTTCTGACTGTGTTTAGGTGTACGGGATAGAATATAAAGTTGCAGTACAAAAATTGTTATGCCTATGGAAAGCCCCCATAAAACCTTTCCCCTAAATGTGAAAGTGTGTACGACTGCTCAGTCTGAATGCTGGTATCCACTCACAACGGCTGCTGTGACCCTCTGAAAAAATTAAGATATTTTTATATATTCATCTAGCTAAAATATTGTGATTCACCCTTATGATATGGTCTGTTAAAATGTCGTTAATCTCATCATTAGAAACGTATTTTATCACTTGCTCATAGAGATGAGGGGAGAGCACACATAAAATGCCTCTGTGATGGAATGCTAAATCCAACACGTGGCCTGCAGATAGAACCCAAAATCAGAGTTAAAAATCTTCTAAATCAATATTTCATCAATTTGATCCCCCTGGAGGATATAGAGGATCGTAAGCCAACATCGCTATTTCAAATATGCACTGGTCATAGGTCATATCGATCCTCTGAGGATACCCATGGTCAAAGGTGCGACGTGAGATATATAAACAGTGTCAGCATTATTTCATCAGTGTCTAGTTTAAAGTTCATACCTGTTTCTCTGCTGCAGCTGATACAGTGTTGTGGTTTTTATGTTCGTCCATCGTACACAGCACACATATACACGTCTGATCGGTGCGGCAGAAAACCTCACGGGGTTTATCATGTGTTTGGCAGATCATCTCCTGCAGTCGTCCAGTGGCATCGGTCAGATTGTGTCTCTTTCTTTTAAACAAACTCTCATGTTCTTCAAGGTGATTCTGACAATAAGACTCCAGACATCCCAGACAGGACTTGACGGCTTTATGTTTTCTTTCAGTACAGGCGTCACACTGAACATCTCCAGCTCCAGCGTAACAGTCATCAGAAAGTTTTCTCTTCTTCAGTTTGTCCACCACATCAGTCAGCATGGTGTTTTTAGCTAAAGCAGGTCTTGGACTGAAGGTCTGTTTGCACTGAGGGCATGTGCAGCCGCTCATCTGATCCTCCTGATCCCAGCACTCTGTAATACAGCTCTTACAGTAACTGTGTCCACAGGGAATGACCACTGGATCCTTCAGGAGATCCAGACACACTGAACACAGGAACTCATCCTGAGAAATTCTGGCTTCTGCCATTTTACAGCAGACACAAACACACAACAGCTCCACTTCACTTCAGTTTCTCTTTCTCTGAACTGAAGAGTTTCCTGTTTCCTGCTTCTGTGTTTGAGTGACGTCACATGTGCAAAACTGCAAATCTTTGCTATCACACGTTTGTTTTCTACAATAGTTGCCAGTGAGAAAGTTATTATATCTGATGCCCCCCGAGCAGGTTTATTTCTTATAAACATTTCTGTATTTAACATTTATAAAACTGAATGTGGCGGGAAAGAATTGTAAAAAAGAAACTCTAAAATATAGCTGACTATGCCACCCTGATGACCAGGGAAATATTAATACTTATGAGTTATACAAAAAGGATTGTATTGTTTCAAAAAGAAGAGGGCCTGAGACATGGATACCAAAAATACAAAAGTTTTATTCATACAATATTCAAGCAGTAATCATAAAAGCATTCAAATACTATAGGACCGGGTTAGAATAGACAAACATGGAAGACACTAGAAAATGTGAAACGGAGACAGAGGCTTACCAACGGCAGGAAAGCTAGTTTAATGAGCACCAGGCTACTATATCACAATCTTCCCACCTTGTGCACAGGTCTCACCACACACACACACACCAGTAAGGTCAATAATCACACACACACCACCGCACACAAGGGCCTACTAGCGGCCTGCCCTGAAGCCTTGGGTCCTGCAACAAAAGACAAAATCAACCCAAGCTGTTTCCAAATAAACAAGCAAAATAGTAAATTATGATACTAAAGCTTAACCTAAATGAAATTAAAAGACCAAGTGAAAAGCATTTAGTTAATAAATTAAACCAAAAGGGAAACAAAAGACCTGCTAGAAGTTTCAGACTCAATCACCAAAAATGGAGGTGGATAGTTACACCACTTTCACATAAATATACAAATACCAAAACAACACATATATACCAAATAGCACATAAACCTAGAAACAGATAAATCAATTAAATACTAAATAAAGTAAATGCTGACTAAACAGCAACTTTAAACAAAGCAAAACCAGGAGATAAAACAAAAACACTGAAAGACAATTTAGTAAAAAACACAGAGCAAATACAAATTATAGAACAAATTTGAACAAAACAAAAGAATATGTATAATGTACTATAAATGAAAAAAAACAAGCAAAACAAATATACCATAAGCGAATACAAAGCAAATACACATTGAAGAACAAGTTAGAACAAAACAACAATCAAAACCGAGCTTTTAAATCTCCTTTGTAAAAGCTTTACGAGGCATAAATAGTCCTCACTTTAGATGAGCTCACAGAAAGAGTTACTGTCAACTACTAAATGTTTTATAACTACCTTAATTAATCATGAATTACAGTAGGAATACATGTTAATAAAGCATTTATTAACACACTGAGTAACTATTATTATATGTCAAAATAATATGTATAAATGTACATTTAGATAGTTTATTAATCCTTTACTTACACTTTCTAAATGATCATATGAACCACTGAGAACTACTAAATAAATAATGTAATTCTTCATTTAGAAATTATAAATTGATAATTTATAAAGTATGAAAATACAATTATTAAACACATTATAGATGTGCTTATAAATCAAGAATAAAGCGTTTATAGCTGTATTTATAAACTGCCTATTAATGTCTATCAATGCTTTATAAATGATGAATTAACTATTTACTAATGCTTAACTAATGCTTCATATCGTGTAGTTATTATAAAGTGTTACGGTGTTGTTTTTTATCATTATGAATGTTAAAGATACAACCATGTAATTATAAAATAAAAGATATGAGTGACAGGTGCAGTGAGAGCTCATAGCATCAGTAACTCCACAGCATAAGGTTTCCCTCAGTGTTTGCAAAGAAACGTCTTTCAGCTGCTCGAGGATCTCGGAGGAGGGAACGGAGACGTACGTCGGACGTCACCGACGAATTGGGATCACTTCAGGGAGCCCCTATCAGCTTCGAGATATAGAGAACAGGCCAATGGGCCATTGGCGTGTGAGATTTGCATCTAGCGCTCCGCCACGCACTGCGGGTATAAACAGGAAGCGAGAGCAGCGCACTATTGTTTTTCACTGAGGAGCCGAACTAGTGACTCGGCCATGCAGTGATGATACAGCAACTGTGGCGACGGGAACGAGGGTTACCATACGTAACCGAGACGTTCCCTTTCAGTTGGTCACGTTTGACATACGTCGGATGTCACCGACGAATTGGGATCCCTTTGGAAAACGCCACAGTTACTACCACTTCCAGCGCCCAGTGAAGAGCCCCTCAGACCCCGTCTGTTCCGTGCGGGAAAACTCAAGCCGGGAGAGTCACACTGCTGTTCCGCAAGACCCACTCAGACCCACTCAGCAGACTATTGGATAACGCTGGGAAGCGCATGTATGGACTGGCCTTGGGCAGCGCAACATACAGAAGTCCCAGGGGTGGCCCCGGCCTGTTGCAGGCGGGGGAACAACACCGTACTGGGACGGCAGAGGAGACTCTACCGAGGGAAAGACACAAGCTCGCCGTAGGGAGCTGTACCGTGGAAGAATACACATATGGGGCCGCCGTGGGGGTCACAACATATGGAACCCAGCCTAACACAAGTTCCACCAATGCATACGAGTGTTAGACCTGGCGTCGGATTCTCCGCCACATCCGACTGCTGCGGGTTGCGGAGGACTCGACAGGGTTCGCCTATCATTAGGGGAACTCGACTGGAGCAGATAAGCGCACGTATCCGTTCCATGGGGAAGGGAATGGCGCAGCAAGCCGACACTAGAACGAGCACTCCGGTGTTACTGACTATGGGAAGCGAGCACACGGGAAGCTACCGGCTCTACACGTAGGCTTTAGAATCTAGCGGACGTGTTAGGTGTCGCCCAGCCCACAGCTCTACAAATATCTGTCAGCGAGGCGCCACGAGCCAACGCCCAGGAAGAAGCTGAAGGAATTTAAAATAATCAAAGATATTTATAACTACAGACCTGTTTCTCTCCTACCATTCATAGCAAAAACTATTGAACGAGTTGTTTTCAACCAGGTTTCATCCTTCCTATCACAGAATAATCAGCTGGACATCAACCAATCAGGTTTCAAAAGGGGCCACTCCACAGAGACTGCACTACTGTCGGTCACTGAAGCCCTGCGGATAGCTAAAGCTGATTCCAAATCATCCGTCCTCGTCCTGATCGATCTATCTGCGGCTTTTGACACGGTCAATCATCAGATTCTTCTGTTCACCCTCTCATCACTGGGCATCACAGGGACTCCACTCCTTTGGTTTGAGTCTTATCTCACAGGTGGGTCTTTCAAGGTTGCCTGGAGAGGAGAGGAATCCCAACCTTGGACCTCTCCTTTTCTCCATCTACACTACTTCATTAGGACCCATCATTCAGGCACATTGCTTCTCATACCACTGCTATGCTGATGACACTCAGCTCTACCTTTCATTCCAACCAGACGACCCCACAGTAGCTGCACGAATCTCCAGCTGTCTGGCTGACATCTCGGCATGGATGAGAAAACATCACCTGCAGCTCAACCTGGCAAAGACTGAGTTTCTCATCTTCCCCGCCAGTCCCACTATACAACATGACTTCACCATCCAGTTAGGTACATCCTTGATTTCCCCATCAAAGTCAGTCAGAAATCTTTGAGTAACATTTGTTGATAATTTACATTTACATTTACATTTAGTCATTTAGCAGACGCTTTTATCCAAAGCGACTTACAAATGAGAGCAATAGAAGCAACTAGAACAGTCAGAGGCTACAGTATGCAAGTGCTGTAACAAGTCTCAGTTAATCTAACACAGAACACACAGGATTTTTTTTTTTTTTTTTTTTTTAAATAAATTAGACAGACAGAAAAATGAATAGAATGTTAAGTGCTATTCTTGATTGGTCAGGTGCTGCTGGAAGAGACATGTCTTTAGCCATTTTTTGAAAATGGCTACAGACTCGGCTGCTCGAATTGAGATAGGCAGGTCATTCCACCAGGTGGGGGCAGTCCAGGAAAAGGTCCGTGACAGTGATTTCATGCCTCTCTGGTATGGCACCACAAGGCATCGTTCACTGGCAGAACGCAAGCTTCTGGAGGGTGTGTATGTCTGAACAAGCGAGTTAAGGTATATTGGTGCAGAGCCAGTGGTTGCTTTGAAGGCGAGCACCAGTGCCTTGAATTTGATGCGAGCGGCTATTGGTAGCCAATGGAGTCTGATGAAGAAAGGCGTGACGTGCGCTCTCTTCGGCTCGTTAAAGATTACCCTCGCCGCTGCATTCTGGATCAGTTGCAAGGGTTTGATAGTGCATGCTGGAAGGCCCGCTAGAAGAGCATTACAGTAGTCCAGTCTGGAGAGAACAAGAGTTTGGACCAAGAGTTGTGTGGTCAGCTCAGATAGGAAGGGTCTAATCTTCCTAATGTTGTATAATGCAAATCTGCAGGACCGGGTTGTTGCAGTAATGTGGTCAGTCAATTTTAGCTGATCATCGATCACAACTCCAAGATTCCTGGCTGTCCTGGACGGAGTTATGGTTGATGATCCTAGCTGAATGGAGAGATTGTGATGAAGTGCTGGGTTGGCTGAGACCACAAGCAGTTCAGTCTTTGCAAGGTTGAGTTGCAGGTGATGCTCCTTCATCCAGGCAGAAATGTCTGTTAGGCAGGCAGCAATACGAACACCAACCGTGGGATCATCTGGTTGAAATGAGAAGTAGAGTTGAGTGTCGTCTGCATAGCAGTGATAGGAAAAGCCATGTTTCTGAATGACCGATCCCAGTGATGACATGTAGATGGAGAAGAGAAGTGGTCCAAGCACTGAGCCCTGTGGAACTCCAGTGGCTAGATGATGTGACTTAGACACTTCACCTCTCCATGACACCCTGAAGGACCTACCTGAGAGGTAAGACTTGAGCCACTGGAGAGCAGTTCCCTAGATGCCCATCTTCATGAGAGTTGACAGGAGGATCTGGTGGTTAACTGTGTCAAAAGCAGCAGACAAATCCAGTAAGATAAGTACTGTGGATCTGGAAGCCGCTCTTGCCTGTCTCAGTGCCTCCGTAACCGAGAGCAGGGCAGTCTCAGTTGAGTGACCGCTTTTGAAGCCAGATTGGTTGATATCCAGGAGGTTGTTCTGTTCAAGAAACGTAGAGAGCTGGTTAAAAACAACTCGCTCGAGTGTCTTTGCAATGAAAGGCAGAAGGGATACCGGTCTGTAGTTTTCTAAAAGTGCTGGGTTAAGAGAGGGTTTCTTAAGCAGTGGGGTTACCCGAGCCTGCTTAAATGCTGTGGGGAAGGTCCCGGTGTGAAGAGAGGTGTTGACAATGTGAGTGAGTGCAGGAGTAACAGAAGAAGAAATGGCCTGAAGGAGGTGAGTGGGGATAGGGTCAAGCGGACAGGTAGTGGGGTGGTTGGAAAGGATGAGTTTGGAGACTTCAGCTTCAGAGAGCAGAGAAAAAGAGGGGAGCGTATGTGTTATGGTTGTTGAGATGTGCGTGTCGGTTTGTGGTGCGGAGAATTGGGTGCTGATGGAGGAGGTTTTTTTTGTGAAAAATGATGCAAAGTCGTCAGCTGTAAGAGTTGATGAAGGGGGGGGGGGGGGTGGTGGGGGGGGGGGGGGACAGAGGAGCGAAGAGAACGTTCTGAAGAGTGCACGAGAGTCAGAGCAGTTGTGGATTTTGTTGTGGTAGTATGTAGTTTTAGCAGTGGAGACGTTAGTAGAGAAGGAAGCGAGAAGAGACTGATACAGGGTCAGGTCAGTAGCGTTTTTAGTTTTGCGCCACTTCCTCTCTGCCGCCCGGAGCCCAGAGCGATGTTCGCGGAGAACATCAGACAGCCAGGGGGCAGAGGGAGTGGTGCGGGCTGGCCTGGATGAAACGGGACAGAAGTTGTCTAAGCAAGATGTTAGAGTGGAGCAAAGAGTGTCAGTAGCACTGTTAGTGTCCAGTGCTGAGAACTGAGCAGGTGGAGGGAGTGAGGAGGAAACCATAGTGGATAGACGGGAGGGAGAGAGTGAGCGTAGATTACGCCGAAAGGTAATCAGCGGAGGAGTGTGTGTTGTGTTAGGAGTCAGTAGGAGGTTAAGAGTGATGAGAAAGTGATCTGAGGTGTGCAAAGGAGTAACTAAAGTGACGTCTGTGGAGCAGTAGCGTGTGTAGATAAGATCAAGATGGTTACCTGATTTATGAGTAGCTGTAGTAGATACTCGCTTAAGATCAAATGAGGTCAGAAGAGTGGTGAAGTCTGCAGCCTGGGGTTTATCAAGGTGAATGTTGAAGTCACCGAGCAGTACCAGAGGAGTGCCATCCTCAGGGAAGTGAGAGAGTAACATATCCAATTCCTCCAGGAAGTTACCCAGTTGACCTGGAGGACGATAAATAACTACAACATGGATTTTAGCAGGGTGAGTGACAGTGATTGAGTGCGATTCAAATGACCCATTGCCAGATAGAGAAGGGATGGGCTCAAATTTCCAATCCTTTGAGATGAGCAGACCAGTACCTCCGCCCCTCCCAATCGGACGAGAGGTGTGTGAAAAAGAGAAATTATTTGAGAGGGCCGCAGGAGTGGCAGTGTCTTCTGGTTTGATCCAGGTTTCAGTTAGAGCCATGAGACTGAGATGTGAATGAGTGGAGATCGATGCAATAAAGTCTGCTTTGTTTACAGCAGACTGGCAATTCCAGAGACCAATTGGAATGGACATTAATGTAGCAGAGGAAATAGGTACACTACGCAGATTAGTAGGATTACGGCGTCTAGAATGTACAGAGCGTGATTTACGGGTGTGTGTGATAATAGTAGAGATTTGGAAGCACATTGTGAATACGGGTCAGAGAAATTAACAGATGAAAACAAGCAAAAACACAAAAGTGGACAAAGTATATATATATATGTATATAGCTATACTCAAGTGCCTTGTCGTGTCCTTGCTCGAGTGGAGTCGCGCAGAGTAGAGTCGAATGGTCTTTACACTCTTCGGTCTTCACACGAGGAGGGCTTCACACGAGGGCTGCCGCTTCCGCTGCCGCGGAGTACTACTCCATTTATACTCACATTAAATGTCGTTATTGAATACAGCTGGCTACTCCCAGTGAAACGCGTTAGTTTGCACGAGGTCAAACAATAACAAACCAGACTACAACAAACAGCCAACTACAGCAAACAGACAGCGTTCTAAAGAACAGCTGAACTACAGATCAAATGAGGAAAATGTAAACAGTACTTACACACTAGCTGTTTTCCCTGATGTTCGATGCTTCTCTCTAACTCAAAGTAAACAATGAACGCTCTATATACCACGCTGGCTTATGGCCACGCCCAGTGAAACGCGTTAGTTCGCACGAGGTCAAACAATAACAAACCAGACTACAACAAACAGCCAACTACAGCAAACAGACAGCGTTCTAAAGAACAGCTGAACTACAGATCAAATGAGGAAAATGTAAACAGTACTTACACATTAGCTGTTTTCCCTGATGTTCGATGCTTCTCTCTAACTCAAAGTAAACAATGAACGCTCTATATACCACGCTGGCTTATGGCCACGCCCAGTGAAACACGTTAGTTCGCACGAGGTCAAACAATAACAAACCAGACTACAACAAACAGCCAACTACAGCAAACAGACAGCGTTCTAAAGAACAGCTGAACTACAGATCAAATGAGGAAAATGTAAACAGTACTTACACACTAGCTGTTTTCCCTGATGTTCGATGCTTCTCTCTAACTCAAAGTAAACAATGAACGCTCTATATACCACGCTGGCTTATGGCCACGCCCAGTGAAACGCGTTAGTTCGCACGAGGTCAAACAATAACAAACCAGACGTCCTTCAGAGAACACATTTCTAAGACAGCTTGCTCGTGCAGGTTTGCGCTCTACAACATCAGGAAGATCAGACCGTTCCTAACAGAGCACGCAACACAGCTTCTTGTCCAGGCCCTGGTTATTTCTAGACTTGACTACTGCAATGCGCTTCTGGCTGGACTCCCCTCTTGTGCGATCCAAACATTTCGAATGATCCAGAATGCAGCGGCACGTCTGGTCTTCAACGAGCCCAAAAGGACCCACATCACACCTCTCTTCATCTCTCTGCACTGGCTACCACTCGCTGCTCGCATCAAGTTTAAAGCGCTGATGCTTGCCTACAGATTCACCACGCGCTCAGCTCCTGCATACTTTGACTCGATTCTACGTCGTCACACCCCCACCAGAAGCCTTCGTTCAGCTAAGGAGCGAAGGCTTGTGGTACCATCACAGAGAGGCAAAAAATCCCTTTCCAGAACATTTTCATTCAACATTCCCAGCTGGTGGAACGATCTTCCCAACGCTATCCGAAACGCAGAATCATTGACATCATTCAAAAGTCAACTAAAAACTCAGCTCCTTCCGTGACTACTTAACCTCATAAAAAAACTTTCCTTTTCTCTTTCTCCTCCTTTTTCCCTCCCTACTCTAGCCTGTGCTACACTGAGCAATATACACGGTCTCAGTATTTCCAGCACTTGTTGCGCTTACTCGACTCTTCATGACCAATCGCTTTGTGTACTTCGTTACATTTACTTGAGTAAATTTTTTGGGTAACTTGTACTTTTAGAGTAGATTTAAAGATGGGTACTTTTACTCTTACTCAAGTAAATTTCTTGTGAAAAAACTGTACTTTTACTTAGTTACATTTGGTGGCGTTCCTCCGTTACTGTCAAATGGTAATAATTATATTATTTATTTTAAATAAGTTAATATGACTTTTGCAAGTCTTGCGAAAATGTTGGAGAGGCTGCTTCGCGAGAGGTGGCTACGCATCACCCGCTTATAATTAGCGTGCGTTTAGTCGGAGGAAGATGTGTGTGAGCTACGGGAGGCAGATCACCCGTGGCCTCAAGTTCAGTCTATGTTTTCACTCCAAGATGTCAAAAAGAATAGTTTCATAATGCGATGATGCATGTTGTGTGCACCAAAACGAACTGACATCTCTCAGCATACAAGAATTCCACCCTGAAAAGAACATGTAGCGGTAAGTGTCACAATGATTCCTATATTTGAACAAACACTATTAACGGTCATTTGGTAACTATGAGAAATTTTCCCTTATTATAATACTATTTCACGCAATGTCCGAGTGTTTTCCTCATATGCGCTCTTGTGCAAGCAATGACAAATCGTTTGAATCCTCCAAACAACACACGTCCACGAACAAACGTTCACATCTTCACATTTACATATCCTTTTCTTCACAAAACGAAACAAATTGAATAGCCTAATGTGACGTCTTGCATTTATACACAAATCCGGACAGACACCTGTCTGAAGTGTAGAAAATACATACAAATAAAAACGGTATTGTATTTTATTCCTACCTAAAGAATAGCCTATATACTTATAAAAATATAAGAACAAAGTATGTTTTAAGAAGAGCTCTAGTTAGCCCAGCACACTATTAATTTACACTGTTTAACCATTAATCACACACACACACACACACACACACACACACACACACACACACACACACACACACACACACACACACACACACACACACACACACACACACACACACACACACACACACACACACAAACACACACACACACATATATATATATAGTTCATTAGCTTACATTAGTTAACATTCAGAGTTTTCGCTTCTTATCAATCAGATCGAAAGTAACTAGTAACTAACTACTTGAGTAGTTTTCTCATCGAATACTTTTTTACTCTTACTCAAGTAAATATTACGATTGTTACTTTTACTTGAGTAAATATTTCCGTAAGTACTTGTACTTTTACTTGAGTACAGATTTTGGCTACACTACCCACCTCTGGTGCAGGGTAGTCCGATAGACTTCTATAGAACTCTGAACTGGAGCCTGTGGCGTGAGTACACGCGTACGCGAGTACAGACTGACACGGCCGGGGTGTGATAGATCGGCCTGCGGGATGTCCGAGGCGCGGTGCCTCCTATCCGGTGTGTGGAACAATGTAATGCTGTTAAAAGGATAGGAAAAATCACAGCGAAATCAGCAACAGTAATTTACTTGAAAAGTTGAAAGTGATTCAATGGTTGTATAATCAGATTTAATTATATCTAAATCGAATATGTGACTTTGATAATCAGAATATGTCTGATATTTTTGTTTTAGCTAGAAATTCGTAATAAAATAAGAAAGCTATTTGTTATTGTGTTAGCATTTTGCATCAGTCATGTAGAGTAAAAAAATTTAAATTATTCATTGTTTCACATAAAAACGACATCCTCCATGTTTCGTTTATTTGTGATCACAAAGGCCTGCTTAGTTCTTTCATGTCTTGCTAGTCATCTCATTCCCATGTGTGCCATATTTGTATGAGATTGGCAGAAAAATAATTATATTGTACCATTAAAATAACTACACTGAAAGAATTAAATAGATCACGTGATTTTACTTGTTGTCTAAAACAATAGTTCTCAACCTGGGTAATGATTAGAGGTCACATCTAGGAATGCAATGAACAATTGGCCAAAACTGAAACCAGGATCAAGTATTAACTTTATAAATATAAAATTGAATAAAAATGTATAAAATTAAAGGGAATGTAATAATTATGGATAAAATAATTAAATATAAAATATTTAGATGCGGATATAAATTGATTGATAAAAACAATGAAATTAGTTACTTAAAAAAACAAACAAACACTGGGAACCTCTGGCCTAGTAGTGTCCTAGATTGGTAAATCTTGAATAGTTGAATAGGCATATTCAATGTTAAATTGAACATTGAATATGCCCCCCCCCCCCCCCCCCCCTCTCTCTCTCTCTCTTACAGGACTGTGCTTGGGCAAGAAAACTTGAGACAGACTGTTTGGATGGAGGGTAATTGGAGTTACAATGAGAGGAGCAATGGACCTACTGCAAAGGATAGGTTTGTGTCCGATGAGGAGGAAATGGATCATAGTGATGCATGCAGTGACACTATTGATGACTTGAAGGATTCTCTTGCTGACTGGGCCACTGAGTTTAGCATTCCCTTGATTGCGTTATCAGCATTGCTCTGCATTTTACACGTTCACCATCCCTCTCTGCCAAAAGATGGGCGAACATTACTTAAAACAAAAACAACATACAACATAGAGGGCCCTATTTTAACGATCTGAAACGCAATTGTCAAAGCGCGAAGCGCAAGTAACTTTGTGGGCGGGTCTCGGCGCTGTTGCTATTTTCCCGGCGGGATAAATGGCTCTTGCGCCCGGCGCAAATCTAAAATGGGTTGGTCTGAAGTAGCTTCATTATTCATAGGTGTGGTTTGGGCGTAACGTGAATAAACCAATCCGAGCGTCATCCAACATTCCCTTTAAAAGCAGGTGCGCAAGTTCCATTATGGATTGCTATTATTATGGCGTATTTACCAGGCGCACGCCAGGAGCGGTTCACAGCCGAGGAGACTGATGTGCTTGTAAGAGCAGTGAAAAAGAGAGAAGTGAAGTTGTAATGTCGTACATTATGGTAAAGGTGATTTCACAGTCTTTTTTTTCAGTCTTTCAGTTTTTTCAGTCGATTTTTTTTCCTGGTTCTTGACGGACAAACCAATTTGTCAGATGTCCTTATATACATATATGTCTTGCCACTATTGGGCAAACAGGTCTTATCCTTAATTATTACAATTAGCCTGAATCATTTGTAAGCTAGATTTATGCCTATTTTTTCACATCTTCGTGGCACACCACAATGATTTCCGTCATCTCATATGTTAATATTTTTTTAGTGTAACAATTTATGATTTGCAAAAATAACTGTTGCATCTGTGTAGATTACATGAGCAAAGTGTATGCGCGTTGTGCACGCTATACATTATGGTCAAGCATGCGCCCTTAAAATAGCATAATGAACAACGCGCAACGCGCCACTGACTTTAGACTAGGTTTTTTCTGGTCAGTGGCGCAATTGTTTAATGGAACAGCAAAATAGCACCAGGGATTGTTTGCGCCGGAACACGCCTCCTTTTTTGCGCTGAACCGCCCAGGGCGCGCAAGTTCATTCACTAGTTTAGCGACGTGCTTCTGTGGAGGGAAAAGCGCGCTTTGCCCGGGTGCAAAATAGGAATGACACATGCGTCGGTGTACAAAGTCAATTGCGCTGGGTGCAAGATAGGGCCCAGAAACTTTATCAGGTGGAATGTTTCACTACTTTGGAATACTAAGCTCATTTCATGGACCGTTGAATAAGGTGTGGTTTGTTGTCCCAGATAGACACTTATTTAAATTACAGCTGAATTTTGACGGTCTACCTCTGTTCAAAACCTCTGTAGTACTCAGTTTTGGCCCATTCTTGGTATGTTGCAGGGGTACAGCGAGAAACATTAAACCAAAGTCTTTGTCAGAGTATTTGCAACATCTGGTGAGTGAATTAAAGTCACTGAGCAGTTGGTTTGTATTTCAGGGAAAGAGGTTCTTTTTGAACATCTGCTCTGTTGTATGTGACACCCCAGCCTGAGCCTTTGTCAAAGGAGTGAAATCACACTGTGCATACCATGGATGTGACAAGTGTCACCAAACTGGTGTCCGTATAGGACATTGAATGGCATTTCCTGATTTAGGTGCAAGGCGTAGAACGGATGAATGCTTTAGACAAAAATACAGATGTAAACCAACACCATGAACGCTCACCTTTGGCTGACCTTAATATTGACATGGTGACGCGAATGACGCATATTGGACGCGAATTGAGCGTCTTGCGCGATACGCATGTTACATGCGAGTGGTGCTTTTGTGCATTCACGCGTTTGAAGCGAATTCGTGTCTGACGCCCGAGTTGAAAAATGTGAAAAATGTGTTTTTGGAGTTGTGAAATCCAGGCGATCACCGGGCGTTCAGCGACCCCGACGAGAGCAGCCTTACCTCGCCTAGTCCTTCTGACGTCTGCTGCTGGCTCTGATGTCCTGTAGTGGTGCATCTTGTGTGGATCTAACGGCCGATCTTTGCTGTCATGAATCTATAATTTGTTGTCTGCCAGATCGTTTTGACTGAGGGCAAAGAGAAGTTTCATAACTTAATTTTTTAAGGATATTTAAATATACATGCAGTGAAGATAATGAAGGAGTTGCCTGGACCACATTTGTGTGGCTATTAATGCTTAATATATATTTTTAATGAGAATGAAAAGAGGCAGAGAGGTCTTTTATGACATATTTCTCCTGGAGCGCATTCTACGCGCGTCCAATTCGCCGCAGATGCGCAAATGGATTCAAAATGTTCACGTGTCAAACTAGACGCGGTAGACGCGATTTTGACGCTCTATTCGCGTTTGGTGTGAACGCAGCATCAGAATTTTGTCAGTTCCTGCTGTACACTGGGCCTGTTGTACTGAAGGGTGTGTTAAAGTCTCAAATATATGACAATTTCATGCTTTTGTCAGTTGGCGTATACATATTACTGAGTTCAGAATATTGCTTGACGATGAACAATCTGGCCGTATCTTTTGTTGAACATTTTGATAAGCTTTATGGACAATCATTTTTTGCTTACAATATTCATGATTTGGTGCTTCTTTGTGAAGATGTAAAAATGTATTTATTTTAATCTTTGAGAATTTCTTGGGTCATCTTAAAAAATTGGTTACAGGTCCACGAAATCCTTCGACACAAGTGATCTGCAGGTTGTCTGAAATTGATGAAGCCAGCCCCAACTGTAATCTTAATGCGCAGACATCCAAATATTATAAATCGGAACATACTGAAGGACCAGTAATAAAATTTTTCACGGGAGAAGTAAAAGAGTTCAAAGTGTTGTCCATGGATGGTGCAGTTATCAAAACTACAAATAGAGATTCCTGCATCAAAACAAAGAAAAGGGTTGTGTTGGTTGAAAATATTATTGTTGATAGGGGAGTGGAATATATTGTCGGTAGGGAGTACAGATGCCAGGAATCATTCTTTGAATACCCTTTTGACTCTAGAGAGTTAGACATCTTCATGGTTTCTAACTTGTCGATGACGGTGAAACATTTTCAGATAGTGGAGAGTGTACAAAAGTATATCAGACTGCCATTTCATGACAAGTTTGTTGTTATACCTTTGCTGCATTTAAACAAACCACAATGCAGCTATTGATTTTCATGATACATAATATATTTTTGGTAGCATGCAGTTGTTTATACCCTCACTCATCCCTAAATATTCTCTGACATTATTTTTATCTCGTTTAGTGGGAGCTCATCATTTACTCAATGTTGTGTCTTGTAATGTAATTCCTTATGCTGCCTCTAGAGACGCTGGGTAGTAGGCGGGAGGAAGAGTTAGTATAGGGGAGAAGAAGAGAGTTGTTTTAGATATGACCATGTGAAGTTGCGGGTCTCTGACTGACAAATAAAATATACGAGAACTACGAAGCTACATGGTGTCGGTGCTTACTACCAGCAGATCTAACAAATTGGCGACGAGCATACTAAGTTTTAAGTAACGTTACTGATCAACATGTCTGTGAATGTCCCTGCACCGTCTACGTTCCGGGAGAGCCTACTATGCCATTCGACATGTGGTTACGCATGTTCGACAACTATTTGCTGGTAATCAACGCAGTGGGCTCTGCCTGGCCTGACGAACGAAAGAGGGCTACATTGCTTCATTGTTTAGGCGCCGAGGGACAACGGATCTTTTACGCACTGCCAGACACCGGTGAGACATATGATACGGCAATTGCTGCTTTAAAAAAACAGTTCATTCCCAAAGTCAATGTGGTCGTGGAGCGGCATACATTCAGAAAAAGAGTACAAGCGCCACATGAAGGCATACAACAGTATGTTGCTGCTTTGCATGCACTCGCCGCTAACTGTGAGTTCGGGGATAAAGTGGACGATATGATCCGCGACCAATTGCTGGAACATTTGCACAGTGATGATATTAGACAGAGACTGTTACTCGAGCCGGACCTGACATTGCAGACAGCAACTAACCTCGCAACACAATTAGAAGCAGCGACTGAGCACGCAAAGAGAATGACGGCCGACAGAGATGCACCAGTGCGCGCCGTACAAGTCAAGCCGCACCATGCGAGAGGGAAATACCGTTCACGCCCACCCGCTGCCCCCGCTTCGTCCTGTAAGTCATGCTTTAGATGCGGGTCAGACAGACACCTAGCTAACTCTGCACAGTGCCCTGCTGCAAAAGTGATTTGTAAATCATGCAACAAGAAGGGACATTTCGCTCGGGTGTGCCGTTCAGCCCCAGCGAACGATGTGCGCGAGGTGCAAGTGCATGACGTCACAGTGCTGTACCTACAGAACTCTGCCGAAGTACCAAAGAAACTACATTGCGAAGTGACTGTCAGCACTCCTGCTTCACCTGACACTGCAGTACAATTCGTGGTGGACACAGGTTCGTCTGTATCTATACTGCCTCTCCATATGTACAAACGCCACTTCAGCACCACACAATTATCAACACCTGCCATCCGTCTTGTGACGTATACACAGGAACAGATACCTGTTCTCGGATGTCTGCAAGCACAAGCGTGTGTATCAAATGCTTCAGCTGATGCCACATTTTTTGTTGTGGATAAGGGGACTGCTTTGCTAGGCATGGATTTGATTTCTGCCCTAAAACTCCAGATCAACGGTGACAATGTCTGCACATCTGTTCTGGCCACCAATACCACATCTCTGGCAGACACAGGAATAGGATGTGTAAAGAACTTTGTCCACAAAGTAAAAATCGACCCCACAGTAAAACCGGTGCGTCAGAAATTTCGACGTTTACCATTTGCAGTCCGAGCTTCTGTTTCTGCTGAATTAGACCGTCTGCTGAAAGCAGGTGTAATTGAACGTGTGGATGCTTCTGCCTGGGTGTCCCCCATCGTGGTTACTGGGAAAAAAAACGCTGGTATACGAATGTGTGCTGATCTAAGAGAAGTTAACAAAGCCGTCATTACTGACTGCTATCCATTACCACACATCGATGAAATGCTTACCAGCCTCAGGGGCGCAACAGTATTCTCTACTATTGACTTAGCTAATGCATACTATCAGCTTCCCCTGCATGACGATAGTAGAGACATTACAGCTTTTATAACTCATGAAGGCCTGTTCAGATTTTGCAGGGTTCCCTATGGCCTGGCGTCGGCACCCTCTGCTTTCCAAAAGATGATGGCCACTATTCTGGAAGGGCTACCAGGTGTAAAAAACTACCTGGATGACCTTATCGTGTACAGCAGAACGGAGAAGGAGCATGACTTGAACCTCAGGGCCGTGTTGCTTAAACTGAAAGAAGCTGGGCTGGTGTTGAATGATGATAAATGCAATTTCAGACAGACGTCATTGCGGTTCCTGGGCCACATAATCAACGCCAATGGAATCTTACCTGACCAGGAGCATCTGGATGCTGTCCGTAAAGCTCCTCCTCCATCGGATGCAACATCTCTTCAGTCCTTCCTTGGATTAGTGTCCTGGTACTCCAAATTCCTTCCTGGGTTTGCGACAGTTGTTGCCCCAATGCGTGAATGTGCTAAAGAAAAAACACAGTTTTCTTGGACTCCGGCTGCTCAAAGCAGTTTTGAGAACATTAAACAGATGCTTGTGTCCAGTCCTGCGCTTGCCATTTATGACCCCACACTTCATTCAGTAATTTCAACAGATGCAAGTGACTACGGGTTGGGTGCAGTGTTCGCCCAAATACAATCTGACGGAACTGAGAAACCAGTGGCTTTCGCTTCCCGCACACTCTCTGATGCTGAGAAAAAGTATTCTGTAGTGGAGAAGGAGGCTCTGGCATGCGTGTGGGCTACTGAGAAATGGCGAACGTACGTGTGGGGCCATCGCTTTACACTTCGCACAGACCACCAGGCACTCACCACCGTACTTACCACAAAAGGAATGGGAAGAGCCGGAATGCGGATTGCTCGTTGGGCAGCACGTCTGCTTTGTTTCGATTATGACGTTGTCTATCGGCCTGGGTCCCAGAATCACACAGCAGACTGCTTGTCTCGTCTTCCCATACCAGCACCTGCTGACGTCTCGGCTGATCTAGAGCCTGAAATTGTTGCATTCATTTCTTCAACATTATGCTCTCTTTCAGTACCTGACTTTGAAACTGCCTCTGCTGAGTGTCCGGAACTGGAAACACTGCGAAAACAAATTGCACATGGCTGGCCACCCTCCATCAAAGCAGTGAGTCAAGACATGATTCCATACTTCAGGGTGAGAGATGAACTTGCTGTTAAAGATGCTTTCATTTTCAGAGGAACAAGGTTGTTAGTCCCTGTAGCTCTTCGACATACACTGATTTCCTTAGCACACGAGTCTCACCAGGGAGTAGT